>NW_005362842.1:1651012-1665370 GCF_000412655.1 Myotis brandtii
CTTGGTCTTTTTTTTTTTTTTTTTCTTCAGGTTTCAGTGCTCTGCTTGGCTCTGAATTGCCGAGCTTGCAAAGAGTCATGAGGATCGGCCTCAGATTTGGGAGGGCTTTGAAGGAAATTGGAATGTCCAGGGGTTGCCATTTATTTAACAGCTGGGAGTGCACAAACCAGCCAGACACTGACGTCCCAGCAGGCATTTATAATTGATTTGGGTAACCTGTGTCCTGGGTGGATGTAAAACTTCCAGGAACATACTGCCATGGATGGGGTGTCTGCATTGACGGGAGGCAGTAGAGGGTTTCTTGCCTCCAGTCTGAGCAGGAGGAAACGGGGGTAACTTGTCCCTGGAAGGTCCTTGGGTGACAGCTTCTTAGAGTCAAATTCTAGACCCAGAGAGCTGGCTGACCCCAAGCCTTCATCTTACAATACAGATGGGAGAACTCACCAGGGGGACTGTGGAGAGGTTCTTGCTGTGTGAACCCTATTGTGTGTGAGGCACCGTGATAACCATGCCCCAGCATGCTGTCTCAGAAACCTTTACTCAGACCCAGGAAACCCCCCTGTTCTGAAATGCAGAGTTCCTTCTTAATGAGACGTGGATTTTCGTTATGTTTTGCCCGATTATGGAAAAGGGTAAAGTCTGCTCTTGAACACACTTTCTCTCTCCCTTATTCTCTCTGTTTCCCTGTCTGTCTGACTCTGTTTGTCTCTCGCCGCCCCCTTCTGACTATTAAGATAGAAAGTTTGGGAAATTCAGGAAGTCGTGAAGAAGAAAATGATAATTACCTGTAAACCCAATAGCCAGAGATAATTGTTAATATTTTGGCATCATTCCCTCTAATACATCATCTCTTTTCTTTTTAAATGAAAAACTGTGTTCTTGTTTACAACAGTTTTAAAAATAATATCACCTGCAAGACTTACGTGGAAAGCAGCGACCCCTTCCCCCTTGACGCCCTCCCCACAAGGCCACCAGTTTCCCCTCTTTCAGCTGTTCTCCCCTCTTGTATTTAACACTGCATTGGTAAGTCACACATGAATTCTGCTATTTCTTGTTTATTTCACTTGCATATTATCTATCAACTTGTCTGGCAGCTTTTTACAACTTTCTCCCCACCACAAACATTCACACATCCAACTTCTCTCTTCAACCTTCCTGATATGCTCATATTGTCAAGATGGAGGAAACTCAGTTTTCAGGGTTGGCCTCATTTTAACTTTATTGATATTATTTACATCCAGGTGATATCGTATACTGTGATTACTATCTTTTTAAAAAATTTCTCCTGTGAGAGTTAATAATCACCTTTTATAATTGATCATTTTGTTTTCTTTTAACTGATCACTAAAATTTTCTGATTCTTCTCCCGGAAGAGTTAATCTCATCTTATTATATTCAAACTCATCAGGTTATCTATTGTCCTCATATGGCTGGAGCCCTCTAATTTCCTACTTTTATCTGACCTGCTTATTCTCTATACCTTAGACACAGAGGTTTTCCTGGGATTTCCTGCTGTCTCTCTCTTTTTTCCAGGTCCCACGAGCTCCTCATTCTATTGGAGCTCCCTAAGAAAGGTTTCCTGCAAAATTTAAAAAAAAAATCTTACATGTCTGACAGTCATTTTATTCTACCTTTATATTAGATTGATAGTTTGGCTGGGTATAGAATTCTAATAGGGTATAATTTTCCCTCAGAATTTTTTAAATTAACATATGGTAAAATTCACTCTTTTTTGAATATAGTTCCATGGGTTTTGAGAAATGCATGGAATCATGTATCTATGCCACATGTAGAACAGATCCATCCCTCCAAAAAATTATCTCATATTGACCTTTTGTTGTCAACCCCCTCCTTCCCTACTCCCCGCGTCTGGCAACCACTAGTATGTTTTCTGTCCCCATGGTTATGCCTGGCTATATAAAGGGAATCATATATTACCTAGCTTGTGGAGTCTGACTTCTTTCACTTAGCATAACGCATGTGGGAGTCATCTCTATGGTGGTGTGTATCACCATTTTATTATTTTATCATTGAATAGCATTCCATGGCTTGGATTTATGACAGTTTGTGTATCTATTTATCACTTGAAGATTCTTGCAGTATTTCTAGTTTTTGTTGATCATGAACAAAACTGTTACAAACATTGGCACACAAATATTTGTATCAATGTAAGTTATTTCTTTTGGGTGAATACCAGGAGTAGAATTACTGGATTGTGTGATAAGTGTTTGTTTAACTTTATAAGAAACCGTCAATCTGTTTTCCAGAGCGGTGACATTTTGCATACCCACAAGCAATGTGTGAGGGTACCATGTCCTCATCAGCTCTAGGTATTCCCTTTTTTAAAAAAATTAATTCTCGTGAGTATGTTGTAGATTTACTTTGCATTTCCCTAATGAGTAATGATGTTGAGAACCTTTTTATATGCTTACTAGAGGCCTGGTGCACAAATTCGTGCACAGGTGGAATCCTGATGGGGGAAGGGGGGGAAGTGGGGGAGCTCGAGACGTGATCGGTCCTCCAGGCAGGCGGTGGGACGCCCTTGCTGGTCCGTCCCACTGACATTCACGCTGGTTGTTGGTTTCCGTCTGGCAGCTGCTTTTATATCATTTCTTCCTTGCGGAGTGTCTAGGGAGGGGAAGCAGCCATGGTGCAGAAGGCTGACTTCCAGGAGGCCAGCAGTGCTGGCAGGATCATGCCAGTGGTGCTGGTCCGTCAGTGCATGGCCCGTTCTCCAGAGATTGGACCTGTAGGACTACTGAGGGAGTGAGTGGCTGTCGCCGGGCTGATGGGCCAATGGGACGGTCCACTGGGGGCAGCTCCTGTGTTTGGGCATCTGTCCCCTGGTGGTCAGTGCACGTCATAGCAACCAGTTATTCTGGTTGTTTGGTCATTTGGTCATTCTGGTCGCTTAGGCTTTTATATATATAGATTTGCTTTCTATATATTATCTTTTGTGATGTATCTGTTCAGATATTTTGCCCATTTTAAAAATTGGGTTGTTTGGTGTATTATTATTGATCTTTGATATTTTTATATGTATTATGAACATAAGCATGTTTGTCAAATAGGTGATTTTAAAATATTTTCTTCTGGCCTATGGCTTGTCTTTTCATTCTCTTACTAGTATCTTTTACAGAGCAAAAGGTTTTTATTTTTTATACAATCCATCTAAGATTTCTTAGCCTAACTCAAGTTCATAAAGATTTTCTCTTTTATGGTTTTACATTTTGAGTTATGCTCCATATTTAGTTAAATTTTATATCTGGGGAGAGGTATGGATTAAGGTTCTTTTGTTGTATATAAATGCTCAATTGTTTCATTACTGTTTGTTTCATTCTTTCTCTGTTGAACATAGGATTAATTTTGTACTTTGTCAATCTCTCAGAATTATTTTCTTGCTATAAACCTTCAGCATCTTCTTTTTATTTTTAACACCAGTGTTTTGAGGATTTCATAATGCCTTGGAGTAGATATTTTTTATTCATAGCTCAGGGTTATTTGGGTTACCATTCTAATCTACAACTTTGTTATCTTCAGTTCCAGGAATGTTTTAATATCATTTCTTTGATAATATACTTTTAGTTTTGTCTGTCTGTGTGTGTGTGTGTGTGTGTATGTGTGTGTGTCAAATCCTATTAATCAACTTTTGGACCTCCTAGGCTAATCCTCTAATTTCTTTATCTCTTTTCTTCTCTTTTTTGTTCTACTTGACAATTTCCTCAACTTTCTCTTTGAAGCCATCTTTTGTAGTTTTTATTTCAGCTTTCATTTTTTTAAACATCTTAAAGTTCTCTTTTGGTTCTCAGAATGCTCATTTTTTATGACATTCTATTTTTGGATGAAATATCTTCTCTGTAAGTTTCATAAAACACTTTTTGAATTTTTTGGTTTCTACCTGTCCTTTTTCCTTTTTCCTCCTTTTTATTCTGCCCAGGACAGAGGTTTCCTGGTTTGCTGGCAATCATTGACTGTCCATGCATATTTAAGAGAGGGGGACTCAAATGTTGAGTGTGTCCATTGGGTAGGAGAAGGCTTGCTCACTGATGGGCTTGACCATACAGAGAAAAAGGCAGTGAACTGGCCTTTTTACTGGTGACTCTTAGAATGTTGGCACATAAGGTCTTTCCTTCTTATCTGATCAGTCTCCCCAAAGATAAACCCTTTGCTCTTCGGAAGGGATGGGCAGTGCATATAATGCTGACTCCTAGTATTCTCAGAGCCAAGTGGGGGATGCTGTCTCCACTTAGTGCATTGGTTTCCCTGGATACCCCTGATTTTTTTTTGGCACATTGCCCATCCTTAGCAGGTCATGAATTCCTCTGTGTTTGATCAGTTACCATTTGTCTAACCATTCTGTTCTTCTTCTATAATGTTGACATCTCTCAATTGCTGTCACTTCCTTTCCCATTCTCCTGGTCCTTACCCGTTTATGTCTTTTTAATTCCTACACTGTAATTTTAGTGAGAGTTGTGGAGAAAGGGAGGTTAATGTTTGTGCTTAATCTACCATGTTAAACATAAATTCTCCTCAAGTCTGTCTTTTTCCCCCCCTGTAGATTAGTGAGTACCAAACAGGCACACAAACACACATACACACATTTGCTAAATATGTAAATTTTATTTTACAAAATTTGGAAACAAGCCATAAGTACTATTAGATAGCTTTTTTTTTCATTTAAAATTACATCATTGGCATTTTTCTGTTATTGAATATTTTTTAATGACTGAAATTTTGCATCAATTAAATTATACCATATTGCCATATTATTATTTTTTTAATCATGTCCTTAGTCTTGGGCATTGAATTTGTTTCTAATTTTTCACTATCATAAATAGTACTGTTGTGACATTGTTCATGTAAATTTTAGTTAGGATTTCTAATTATTTCTTCTTGATTGGAATTGTCCATTTGATGATGTGGGCATTTGAGTGTGGCATGTGATTTATATTGCAGCATGTGATTCATAAAGTAATAATGTTGTCATAAAGATGAATATTGTCAAGTTGTCCTTCAAAAAATCTTTGTGCCAACTTTAATCCAAGCATCAGGGATTATTTACTAAACCTTTGCTAATATTAGGAATTATCATTGTTTTAAAATATTTATTAATTTGATAAGAGGAAATGACACTGCACATATTAATTGGGATGTTCTTTCTAACCTCTGCAGCTGCACATATTTTATGTTTGTCCTTTATGAATTACCTGTTCATGAATATTTTTATATTTTTCAGATATGTTTATAGGATATTTTATGGAATAAGTTTACCTGCTACTTATATTAAAATATAGTTTTTCAGTTTTTATTTGCTTTCAGAATAGTATTTGATGTCTCTGAAGAATAGTTTTACTTTTTATTTGCAATTATAGAAACTTCATATCTTCTTTTGCTTTGGGGCTTCAAATGTTACTTCCCCTTCCCCAAATGTAATAAATACTCTCATATATTTTTTCTAGATCTTTAATGATTTGATTTTTTTCATTTTTTCATATTCAATTCTTTATTTTTCTGTATTAATTAACTAATGAATTAATTAATTTTTGGTTCATCATGTGGATAAGAATCTAAGTCTGTTGTGTTCCAAATAGTTAACTGGTATCCTAGGAACATGGGTTTATAGTCTAAACTTTCTCTCCACTGATTTGAAGTAGAAACTTTTTTTAAAAATCATACATTCTTTTATGGAGTCTATTATTGGTGGTGTTAATTTATCGTTTATCTGTGTTTTTTTTTTTGTTGTTGTTGATATATTTTTACATTGATTTTTAGAGACAGTGAAAGGGATGGGGACAGGAAGAGAGAGACAAGAGAAAGAGAGAGAGACATTGATGTGAGAGAGACACATGGATCAATTGCTCCCTCCCATGCCCTGACTGGGGACTGAGGACAAATCTGCAACCCAGGTATGTGCCCTTGACCAGAAATTGAACTTGTGACCCTTTGGTGCAAGGCCGAAGCTGTCATTACAACACTATTTTAATTATTATGGATTTATCAGGTATTTCATACTTGATAGGACATCCCCTTCTCTTTACACTTTCCTAAACGAAGTGTAGTTCTTTGTTTCTTTAGATGATCTTTAGAATTACTGATCAAATTCCACAAAACTCTTGGCTTTTCTTAGAATTGCAATTATTGTGCAAATTATGTGTGTGTGTGAGAATTTTCCTTTTGACTTTACTGAGTTTTCAGATTTGGAATCGTTGCAAATATCTTCACTTTTTCATGGTTTTTTAATATCTCTCAGCAAAGTTTTATGGGTTTCTTTACACATTTCTGTTTAAGTTGATTCCTAGGTATTTGCTACTACTGTGATTTAATTTATTTCCGGTTAGATATTCCAAGTGGTTTTGCTGCTGTATAAGAAAGCTGCTGTGTTTTATCAACTTTTTAACCACTCACCTTACCGGACTCTTCATCAGTCCTACAGATTTTTGAGTTGGTGCTTCGGGTTTTCTAGGTTTTTAATCATCTCATCAGGTAAATGATAGTCATTTTATCTCCTACTTTTTATTATATACTAGGGGCCCAGTGCATGAATTCGTGCACCTTGAAAGCAACTGTGGACCACGAGGCTGCAGTGGGTACAGGGGCGGGTCTCGGCCCATCCTCCGCGCCCCCACCTGGCCCCTCCTGTCGCAGCCCCCGGTCCCCTGCTCCATGATCCTGCTGTGGGTGTGAGCGGCTCCGGCACCAGCAGTGGGTGTGAGCGGTGGCTCCGGCACCACTCTCACCTGATCCACCATCCCTCCACGGCCAACGCCTGCCATATTCTGCGCCCTGCTGCCAATGCCCACCATGTTCCGCATGCACCACCTGGTGGTCAGCGCACGTCATAGCGACCGGTTGTTCGGTTCTGCCGTTCGGTCTATTTGCATATTAGCCTTTTATTATATAGGACTAGAGGCCCAGTGCACAAAATTCGTGCACTCAGGGGCGGGGCCGGGGGACCTGGAGTTCCTCGATGGATTGCCCCAAATAGGTAGGCCGCGCGCACTGGGCCGTGGGAACCCAGCGGAAGACTGCGCAGAGTGGCCGTTGGGGCCCCGCCTCCACTGTGTGCGCAGCTATCTTGTGACGGCGTGAGAGCGTGATGACTAAGCCTTTTATTAGTAAGAATTCCTTTCTTCTTCCCTCACTTCTTCCTTCTCTCCCTCCCTTTTGAATTTTATTACTTAGAACTTACAAATCAATGTTGAATAATATTAGTGTAACCTTGTTTCATTCCCCAAATGTAATGCAAATAACTTCAGTCTTTGACACATACATATATGTGATGCTGTCTTTTAGTTTCAGACAGCCATTCTGTTATTCTAAGGAAGTGTTTTTCCATGGCTGGAATACTGACTTGTTAAAAGCCAAACATGTTGAAAAGATTTTACTCAGAGCTTCTTTAGCAACAGTAGATTAAAGATTGTGATTCTCACCTTCGTCTGCTAAATCGATAACATGTAAATGCATTTTCAAACAATATTCCCCTTACTGGAATAAGCTTATTGTCCTGGAATATGCATGTATTTCTTCTTTGTATAATTATTGCATACTAGAGACCCAGTGCACGAGATTAGTGCATGGGTAGGGTCCTTAACGGCTGCCGGCTGTCGGCTGGGGCCTTCCTTTCCTAGCTGCCAGCTGCCAGCCAGGGCCTTTCTTCTTTCTGTGCTGCCCCCTTGTGGTCAGTGCATGGCATAGAGAGAGATCAAACTCCTGGTTGGTCAAACTCTCGATGGGACACTTTGCATATTAAGCTCATATATACACACACACACTTATATATATATATAAGTTCAGGGAGCAACTTCTGTGTACATATTTATAGATGACACTCTCGATGGGACACTTTGCATATTAAGCTCATATACACACACATACACACACACACACACACACACATATATATATGTTCAGGGAGCAACTTCTGTGTACATATTTATAGATGAGACTGTTCTATGGTTTTTAAATTTAGTTTTCAAAACATTTTACAAGGTTTGTTAAACCTAAAAATAAACATGGTTTAGATACCAAGTAGCTGGGAAGGGCTCATATTGAAAAACCACCACATGCTGTTTAGAGCCTCTGCCCCCCAGAGCCCATAGTTGCATCTGCATTAGTAAAGACTTTGCTTAAAGTGCTTTTCTTGACTTATTAACTTATGCATTATCTACTGGTTTTCTGTTAAGAGAAAGAAGGACTTGCCCTCTTAAATCACCCTCTACTTCCCATTATAGTTAGATTTTACTTTGCATGCCTTCCACTGGTGATCTTGGCCAATTCAGAGAACATACTGAGGCTCCACTTCTTGTCCCAGCTCTATTGGTAGTGTCTCCTGGGTCATATGAGAAGGCCATTGGTGCTCTCCCCTTCCCCACTCATCCCCTTCTTTTCTGTCTCTCAGCCTTGTCTTTACTCTTTTGTGGCCAAGGTGGTAATGTTTAGACTTTTCTCTGTAACTGTTCTTGTCTTTCATGACTAAATAGTTGCATGATTATAGAAAGTAGAAAATCCTATAAATAGCACTTCTATTATGACCATGCAGATTGTTTCACTGCAAAGTCAGTGTGCGAGGATCAGTATTTGTTTTCTGCCAGACTCAGGAATATCTTCTCTAGTTCTCAAAGAGGAATGCGCCTAGCTTCAAGGTTGAATGGAATCTTTCTTTTGTTCACATTCCACTATTTACTTTATCGTACCATCTAAACTATTAACCCATCCTCTTCTATATGAGAGATCTCTATCACGTCCATAGCCCTCTGTCCTATTGTTAAATCTTTGTAGATACTCATCATGGCCATCATCTGAGTTGTCCCATCACAATTAATATCAATGGCTTAAGCCCAACACAGAAGGTTCCCCCCACCCCCAGGCCCAAGCTTGGAAGTTTATTTGCTTCCAAACACATCTTAGACGGCTCACGGAAGCCTGGTATTAAAATAAAATGAAAGAGAACTCACAAATTAAATATTTTCAATCTAAGTAAGACTGTATTCTCATATAACTCCCAAGGAAAGAATATGTGGGAAGTGAAAATTTTGAGAGCTTATATGATTCAAATGTCTGGGTCAGATTTAATTGATAGTTCTGTTGGGTATACAATTTTTGGTTGAAAACCCCTTTTCCTTCAAAATTTAAAGTTATTGTGACATTTTTTTAGCATCCAAAGTGGTTGATAAGAAATCCTGTCAACTGAGGCCCCCTCTTGTTATCATTGTTGTTTTTAAACTTAAAGACTTAAAAAATTCATTTATTATTTCAAAGAAGCCTTAGGATATGACTTTCAATGATTAGTTTGCTATTTGAATCTGAAAATATTTATTAAATTTTGTGTTCTATTTCATTTGGTCTTAATATCAGGTATAAGCAAACCTCCTCGAGTATGTTGGAAAGCAGACAAGTTCTAGATTTGGGACTGGCAGAAAAATTCTTTCTTGTTGGGCTGAAACAAATGATGCAAACTTCTTTTGCTGCTGATTCTGTCTGCCGTTTATCATGGCAGATTTCCATCATGGTTTGGTCTTTGCTTTCTCCCTTGCTGTTGGCAATTCATTGAGTTTTAGGTTAAAACTCATCTTCACTCAGTCATCTTACAAACCTTAACCCCCTCCAGGCCAGCCCTCTACCCAGACTGCTCCCTGCTCCCTGCTCCCGGGCTGTGTTCAGATACAAGAAGATACAACTAACCAACCTATATAATTCCGTGGCTCCACATTCTTTAGTTTCTGTAAATGAATGTGGTGTATCTGCTCATTCTTTACTAAGGTGAATGAAGAGCCTTCCAAAAAAAGGTACTACAAAAACATCAGTGAGTAATATAGATTTTTATAAAAATTCTGTGTGTGAGAACAAGAGAGTGTATATTTTAGAGGAAACAACTGAAAACTAGTATCAAACTTTTATTTTTCAATGTCCATTCTCATCTGTACTTCTGATTTTACTTAACTCTTCCTTTCTCTTACTCCATTTTATGGAAAGCAATTAAGCTTTGTTTGCATCTCTGCATACCTAAATCCATCTTGGTGTTGAGCATAATAAGAAAGTAAATGTATTTCTTCTCACACTTAGGGGTTAGTCTGAAGAGGAATTCTCGTGAATGACATTTTCTGTCAGATTACAGACACTAGGATTCTTGGGTCACTCACCTCTTGATGAAACTTAGTCCTGAAGAAGACAGCATGGCATTTGTTTCCTTCCATGTAAAACCACTGGCTACATGATTCCTAGGATTCCTTTAAGTGCTAACATTTTATAATCCTATGAATTAGATAACTAAACTCATTTTCATAGAGCAATAACAGCTCCTTCATTCACAAATACATTTATTGAAAACTTACTCTTCATATAAAATTTGAGAGCTTGCAAAGCAATTTACATATATTATCTAATTTAGTACTCCTAAAAAAATCCGTGAGTACACTATGATAATATTTTCTCAGCTTGCATATGGGAAACGTGACTCAGATGTTCACTTAAGATCATTGACAGAAATTGTATTACAGAATTCCTCTTGCCCAATACTATTGAATTGAGCAAACCAAAATACAAGAAAATAAAAATAAAATTACCACAACATCTAAACAAGGTAAAGGGAACAGTCAAATGTAATAAACTTTAAAAACTGGTAGGTAAGGAAATAAACAGAAAACACTGTTGTGTAGAGAGCTAGAGCTGGGCTTCTCTTCCCCCATCCACTACAAAGCATACCCTAAGGTCCCTCACGGATACTCCAGCATCTGGAGGAAAACAAGTGGAATGGGAAACATTCTCATTTCCCTGTCCATCTAAGGCAGTGGTTCTCAACCTTCCTAATGCTGCGACCCTTTAATATACAGTTCCTCATGTTGTGGTGACCCCCAATTTCATTGTTACAAATTGAACATAATTAAAGCATAGTGATTAATCACAAAAACAATATGTCATTATATATGTGTTTTCCGATGGTCTTAGGCGACCCCTGTGAAAGGGTTGTTCGACCCCTAAAGGGGTCGCGACCCACAGGTTGAGAACCGCTGATCTAAGGAGTAAGAGAAATAGCCGGGGGCAGGGGTAGGAGTAGAGACAAGTTAAAGGAGAAAGGTTGAAAGGTTATGGCGGTGGTTAACCCTCTGAAGGTAACAAACGCTTCAGGACTACAGAATGGATTGGAGAAATAATAGAAAAGAAGAGAATATCTCCTCATAGCTAAGAATAAATATCTGCAAGTAGGTGGAGTGAGTCTGATCATAGGATATTTTATCAAAATCTAGGAAGAAGAAATAGATCACCTGTATTCTAACCATGACTAAAAGTCACCCTAGCGGAGCTTTCTCCTCCCTGTCACTGTTTCTGTAGGTTACAGAAATCTGGTAAAACAAAGAATACTCAATCTTCAAACTTCAGCTTCAAGGGGAAAACAAACTGTTCCCTGCTATGGTGGGAGAGAGTCAGGTGTCACCTATGCCATATATCACAGCAAATAGAATGTCAGGCAGAGCCACCCAAGCAGAGCAAGAAGGAGGGGGGCGGGGGAGGGGAGGAGGAAAGCAAGCAAACAGGCAGGGGGCTAGAGAATGCAAAGACAATATTTCCAACCTGGAAAAGGCATAAATTAAGGAGCAGAGCTGGATTATTCACAATTACTTTGCCGAGCAACTTGATATGAAAGTCAATAAGGTAAGGAACAGTTAAAAGATGAGGTGATACATTTACAGAATGATATTAATAGGGACAAACAGAAACAGGTTGAGGCCCCAGATAGTATTCATAGGATAAAAGAGTCCTTAGGTAAATTAGGAGCAGCAAAAATGACATAAGCCAAACGCCAAATCAAATATACACTGCAGGAAAAAAAGTATGAGGGAAAGTCTTAATGAGCACATGAATGCAGATGAAAGACTGATGCAACCAGTCAAGGGAAGATTAATATAAAAATAGCTAAAAGGGAAAAGAAGATATTCAAAGATAGATATATATATGTAGATACATGTATATGTATAGAACATGATGTATTCAAATATATAGCATAATATAGCTTAACCTAATATAGCAGATAAAAGCAAATCCTTTTCAAATTGGCTATGTATGAGGCAGTTTTTTAAAAGAGATTTACATGTAATTAATTTTTTACAACAAGAGTATGAATGAGGTCAAGACTATTAGTATTTCCAATTTATAGATGAGGAAATGAAGACATACTGACTTGTCCAAGTGTACACTCTTTGTGTGTGTGTGTGTGTGTATTGCAGAATTGTGATTCAAAAGAGCAGAATTATGCTGTTCTGCCTCTGAATAGAAAAAATTCCTGAAGTGAATAAAAAGCTAAATTTGCAATTCAAAAGACAATGTGTTACAAGCAGGGGCACCATTTACTTTCCCATCAGCATTGTATGAGGGTTCCAATTTCTCTACATCTCCCCAACACTTTTTATTGTTTGGGTTTTTTATTATTATTATAGGATTCCAATGATAAGATATGTATAATAGGCAAATTCATAGAGAAAGAAAGTAGTTTAGAGGTTTCCAGATGGGGGTGGGGAGAATGGGGTATTACTGCTTAGTGGTTATGTTAATGGCGAATGGCACTAGATGTTAGATCTTAGTCCTTGAGTTTTGGCTAAGAAAGAATTCAGAGCCAAGACTCAAAGACAAGCAAAAGTTTATTTAGAAAGTCACTGAAGTAGAATAAGTGAGCCATGGAAGAAGTGAGTCAGCTGGGCTGTGTGGGCTCAGCAAACAAATTACAGAGGCCAAAGAATGGTCCTTGGAGCTTAGGAGAAAAAAGAGAGATAGAACATTGGGGTAAGAAGGGGGTGAGAGAGGCATGGGCATACTCAAGAGAAAGAGTGAGCAAGTATACACACTGGGTCCTTCCTCTTAAGGACTTTTATCTGGAGGTCTCAAGGGAGGATTCAGTGGAATATTCATTAGTTTTCCAGGTGTGTCCTTTCAGGGTCATGGTCTGTACTGATTGTTCAGTGCCAGGGCAGGGGGTCATTAATCAAGCTGGTCCTGAAGTCAGCCATGGTGTTGCCCCTCAAGGCCTTGCTGCTTTTCTGGCCTGGAGCTGAAACACAGCTGAGGCCTAGATGTTATCTCTAGGCTTAGTGCTTAAGGGAGTGGGTATGCATGGCTTGTAGGGGAGTCTATGAGGCCATTCTCTGGCCCCTTGTTCCTCCTCTAGGGGGTCTACCATATGACTAGTTACATGCCAGGAGAGGAGACGTCAGGGGGAGGTCTGAACCACATGACCATTGATATGCTAGGGGTGGAAAGGTCACCCTGAGGGTGAGGTCCCACCTTAAAATTGGTGATGGTTGCACAATATTGTGAGTGTAATTAATGCCACTTAATTTGTACGCTTAAAAATGGTTAAAATTGAAAATTTTATGTTTTATATTTTACCACAATAAAAAAAATGATAGAAAGGATAATGTGTTGCAGGAAAACTTGGTATAGAATGTGGAACACCAAGACATATCCTAGTTAAGCTCTTAAATCTAAAGATAAAGAAAGAAATTATGCAGTTTCCAGACACATGAACATCCTCCACAAGGAGAAGAAAAATAATACCAGGCTGGCTTCAAACTTCTGTGCAGCAACATTTGGTTTTGGAAGACAATGGTATAATAATGTCTAATAGATATGATTGGAGGCAAGCATAGCCAAGCATATCCAGGATGTAGAGCTAATAAGCAATTGTCCTCAAGAATAAATGTACTCAGAATAAATATGACTTCCATGAGATCTTGAAAAAAAAATACTGGATCACAAGACCAGCTAATTAAGGGTGAATAAAAAGAAAAGGTTTATGAATGCAGAACTCATGGTATAAGGATTGATGATGAGTAGTGAGTGACTCCCTATAAATAGAAAACTAACAATAAACAACGTGGGCAATTACAGCTATAGATCAGGATGTGAAGGTTATAAACTGGGCAGCATAGCAGCACCGACAATTAAAGCTGAGGGTTGGGAAGCTGGGGCAGCGGAGCTGAGAGGAAGCCTGAGAGTAGTAATGTCATCCTTCACAGCAGGGAGTCACTAAAGACAGTGCAAAATGGAAATAAATAGTTAAAAGGCAACATAATTACTCCACACTCTTTATGTTTTCTTCACACTCAGTATCCTTAACCTCAGAGGGATCTTTTGGCAAATATCTGATGGCAAAGAAACATTTGAAGGTTTAGATTTCCTACAATTTTGTTTTAATTATCTTCTGTTAAATAAAAATAACAATAAATACAACACATAAAAAATTTAAAGTAGCCCTAACCGATTTGGCTCAGTGGAGAGTGTCGGCCTGCGGACTCAAGGGTCCCAGGTTTGATTCCGGTCAAGGGCATGTATCTTGGTTGCGGGCACATACCCAGGAGGGAGTGTGCA
>NW_005362842.1:1666526-1741442 GCF_000412655.1 Myotis brandtii
TTTCACTGGATATTTTTCACCTAAGCTTATCTAAGTACAGCACAGTATTCTGACTGAAGGTAATATAAGTCACTTAGAATACTCTAAAACAAGGATGTATGAAATTACAATACCAATTTCCAATTAGATTAACTTCCATTCTAGTGATTTGAAAAAACCAATATATTTCTCTAATAGGACATATTAATTTTAATGCCTTTCACTATAACTTTTACACAACAATCTATTCTGAAAAAGTCCAAATTTCAAATAAAACTTTCAACTCCAATGAAACATTATATGATCATCTCTGGAAAATTATGCATGATTCCATTTCAAAAAGCAAAGAGCTTGAGATGTAACATCAGATTATAAATTATCTATATCAAGCCCATAGAAGCAATTCTCTATGCAATTAATCTTGTTAATAAAAATTTTCAGTGCTAGCTAAATTTCTTAATAAGATCAGGCAGCTTCTACTAAAACAAAACCCTGAGCTGGTTAAATGGGAAATTAATATAGACATGTTACAGGAGGAGACTGCTGTGCCCTAACAGTTATTTTTAAACATTTCTAAAAAAACAAAAGCTCATACAAACTTACTAAGAAGGGTGTTTGGGGGACTTCTAAGGTTTTTTGTTTGTGGTGTGTGTGTGTGTGTGTGTGTGTGTATTGCAGAATTGTGATTCAAAAGAGCAGAATTATGCTGTTCTGCCTCTGAATAGAAAAAATTCCTGAAGTGAATAAAAAGCTAAATTTGCAATTCAAAAGACAATGTGTTACAAGCAGGGGCACCATTTACTTTCCCATCAGCATTGTATGAGGGTTCCAATTTCTCTACATCTCCCCAACACTTTTTATTGTTTGGGTTTTTTATTATTATTATAGGATTCCAATGATAAGATATGTATAATAGGCAAATTCATAGAGAAAGAAAGTAGTTTAGAGGTTTCCAGATGGGGGTGGGGAGAATGGGGTATTACTGCTTAGTGGTTATGTTAATGGCGAATGGCACTAGATGTTAGATCTTAGTCCTTGAGTTTTGGCTAAGAAAGAATTCAGAGCCAAGACTCAAAGACAAGCAAAAGTTTATTTAGAAAGTCACTGAAGTAGAATAAGTGAGCCATGGAAGAAGTGAGTCAGCTGGGCTGTGTGGGCTCAGCAAACAAATTACAGAGGCCAAAGAATGGTCCTTGGAGCTTAGGAGAAAAAAGAGAGATAGAACATTGGGGTAAGAAGGGGGTGAGAGAGGCATGGGCATACTCAAGAGAAAGAGTGAGCAAGTATACACACTGGGTCCTTCCTCTTAAGGACTTTTATCTGGAGGTCTCAAGGGAGGATTCAGTGGAATATTCATTAGTTTTCCAGGTGTGTCCTTTCAGGGTCATGGTCTGTACTGATTGTTCAGTGCCAGGGCAGGGGGTCATTAATCAAGCTGGTCCTGAAGTCAGCCATGGTGTTGCCCCTCAAGGCCTTGCTGCTTTTCTGGCCTGGAGCTGAAACACAGCTGAGGCCTAGATGTTATCTCTAGGCTTAGTGCTTAAGGGAGTGGTCATGCACGGCTTGTAGGGGAGTCTATGAGGCCATTCTCTGGCCCCCTGTTCCTCCTCTAGGGGGTCTACCATATGACTAGTTACATGCCAGGAGAGGAGACGTCAGGGGGAGGTCTGAACCACATGACCATTGATATGCTAGGGGTGGAAAGGTCACCCTGAGGGTGAGGTCCCACCTTAAAATTGGTGATGGTTGCACAATATTGTGAGTGTAATTAATGCCACTTAATTTGTACGCTTAAAAATGGTTAAAATTGAAAATTTTATGTTTTATATTTTACCACAATAAAAAAAATGATAGAAAGGATAATGTGTTGCAGGAAAACTTGGTATAGAATGTGGAACACCAAGACATATCCTAGTTAAGCTCTTAAATCTAAAGATAAAGAAAGAAATTATGCAGTTTCCAGACACATGAACATCCTCCACAAGGAGAAGAAAAATAATACCAGGCTGGCTTCAAACTTCTGTGCAGCAACATTTGGTTTTGGAAGACAATGGTATAATAATGTCTAATAGATATGATTGGAGGCAAGCATAGCCAAGCATATCCAGGATGTAGAGCTAATAAGCAATTGTCCTCAAGAATAAATGTACTCAGAATAAATATGACTTCCATGAGATCTTGAAAAAAAAATACTGGATCACAAGACCAGCTAATTAAGGGTGAATAAAAAGAAAAGGTTTATGAATGCAGAACTCATGGTATAAGGATTGATGATGAGTAGTGAGTGACTCCCTATAAATAGAAAACTAACAATAAACAACGTGGGCAATTACAGCTATAGATCAGGATGTGAAGGTTATAAACTGGGCAGCATAGCAGCACCAACAATTAAAGCTGAGGGTTGGGAAGCTGGGGCAGCGGAGCTGAGAGGAAGCCTGAGAGTAGTAATGTCATCCTTCACAGCAGGGAGTCACTAAAGACAGTGCAAAATGGAAATAAATAGTTAAAAGGCAACATAATTACTCCACACTCTTTATGTTTTCTTCACACTCAGTATTCTTAACCTCAGAGGGATCTTTTGGCAAATATCTGATGGCAAAGAAACATTTGAAGGTTTAGATTTCCTACAATTTTGTTTTAATTATCTTCTGTTAAATAAAAATAACAATAAATACAACACATAAAAAATTTAAAGTAGCCCTAACCGATTTGGCTCAGTGGAGAGAGCGTTGGCCTGCGGACTCAAGGGTCCCAGGTTTGATTCCGGTCAAGGGCATGTATCTTGGTTGCGGGCACATACCCAGGAGTGAGTGTGCAGGAGGCAGCTGATCGATGTTTCTCTCTCATCGATGTTTCTAACTCTCTATCCCTCTCCCTTCCTCTCTGGAAAAAATCAACAAAATATATTTTAAAAAAATTTAAAGTAGCATGTAACATTTTGTCCCACATTTGATAGTATTTATTTCTACCTATTCTTCTGTCCATCCAATCATTCGCCCTCCATCCTTTGTCTGTCTATATCAAGGTATTTACAATGACATTTGCTGTGTGTCAATGGCAGCTATTTCTGGGTGGGGAGACTTGGGATTTTTTAAAACTTGGATCTTTGTATTTTCCTCATTTCCTGAATTCTTCAAAATGAATATGTATCTCGTTTAACTTTATTAGGTAATGATTTTTTAAAATAAACTGTATACTTTACATTAAAAAAAGAATATGTATCTAATTTTTGCAATAACAACAAAGTGATATTTCTTTAAGAATAAAAAGGCAGCCCTGGCCTGGTAACTCAGTTGGTTGGAGCGTCATCCCATACACCAAAAGGTTGCAGGTTTGATTCCTGGTCAGGGCACATACTTAGGTTGCAGGTTGCATCCCTATTCAGGACAAGCTTTGAGGATCAAGCCACGGATCAAGCTTTGAGGCTGGAGCACTGGGAATGCATCCCTATTCAGGGCATGTGCCAGAGGCAACTGATCTATGTTTGTCTCTCACATAAATGTTTCTCTCTCTCTCTCCCTTCCTCTCTCTGTAAATCAATAAAAATCATATCCTGGGGTGAGGATTAATCAATCAATCAATCAATAAATAAATAAATAAATTGGCAAAGCAAAAAAGTCGAGATATGAACAGAGGTTAAACCTGGATAGTGGAGCTATGGATGTTTATTATCTTATTTTTTGTGGGTTTTGCTATTTTCTGATACCTTTAAGTTCAAAAATTAAAAAGCCAAAAAAAGGTGCAACAGGGCTTAAGTTACGTAGCTAGCAAGTAGCAGAGCCACGGATCAAGCTTTGAGGCTGGAGCACTGGGAATTATGGGACAGGGTGGGCTGAGGCATGAGCAGGAGCAAGAGGCGGCCTTAAAAACCTTTGTGGCTAGAAGTGATTCCTGTTGAAACTGATTTTCCTCTCGTGGGTGGCGGGCACTATTTCAGTTATCGAGTTAGTTACTTGTCATGAATCTAATGCCCAAGCTTTTCTAGAAACCCCAAAACCATAGGCTGTGAGAGCTGGAAGCGTCTGGAAATCAATCCATCCGTCATGTACATTGAACAGGGGAGGGGCTGCAGGCACCGGAGGCTGTTTCATACGATCATAGGCTTTGGAACTGGGGAATACTTTTGAGGCAATCTAGTCCAGTCCTCCGTGTGAACGGGGCTGGATGCTTTGTGTTGGCTCTGCATGAGCTGGGTCCTTCTCCAAGTCCCGACCAGTCCTGGAGACCACTCTGTGGCCAGGGGCAGGTGCCTGATCCAGACGCAACAGATAGCGAATTCCTACTTTCCCGGTGTCTGGAACTGTGTCAGTGAGCCTCTCAGAGACCGAAGAGCTGGGAAGCCACAGTCTCCAGATGCTAAGAGCACGTGTTGGGGTGTGGGCAGTTGGCAGACATAGGGTCATGCCTGTGTTTATTGAGAACCCACTTTGGGGCCATAGGAGCCAGAAATATAGGCATTAGGTTTCCTGAGATTCTTGGACTTAGGGATTTCTTGAAGAGAATTCCCTGATTACCATTGCTCAGCCTTCCAATGGCTGTGCAAAGGTCTGAGTCTACAAACGCTCTAGAGTGGATTTGGTTTTTCTTTGTGAAATGAATACTTTATCATGTCTCAGTTTTTCTTAAAAACATTCACCAGATCCCAGTGGATGGTCAACTTCATCATTTGACCAGCAAGGCCTTGGCTTCATTCTTCACCCTGGCTCACATGTCCCTACACACCAGTCACACCAGGATAGTAAAGGATTCTGGGACTTGGCTGGGGGACACCTCCCAGGTCTTTTCTCGCTGGGTTTCCTCTGCTCAAAGTGATTGTCCCCTGTCTCTATCTGCAATAGTCCTACATGACATTTTAAGAACCAATGCTAATGTCACCTCCAAGCCTCCCAGACAGAGTGATTTGTTCCTCCTCTTGTTACCTGGAAACCCCCGGTTGGACTGTCGCTGTGTCCAATAATGAAGACAGGGTTGAATCACATAAGGCGTTTATTGAGAAGGCTAGCCAACCAAGCAGACAGGGCGCTTACAAGCATCAAATCCTGTCTTCCAGCAGGTGCAGGGGACAGGATTATAAAGGGTAATGGGAATGCAGCTACGTGCAGGCCTGGGGTCCACAGACATCAGCTATTGTCTTTAGTCATCAGGTGATGAGATGATATTGATGAGATGATGTTTTGACTCCTGGTGGGTCACTCTGACCCCACTTATCGGTCTGTTTGCTGGATTCACAGCTGAGTCACCTTCTCAATCACTTCGCACAGGCCTTGAAAAGGAAACTTAAGAAAAACGTAACCCCCTAGTCACATATAAGAAACTTAACCCCCTACTCACATAAGTATATGTGTTCTAAGATTTAAAATAACACGATCATTTTTCAGATTAATGCAGGTGCTCTATCTATCAGATTATAGGTCCCTCTGTAACTTTGTGTGCCAGACCCATTGTTGAGTTCTCTGGGAAGCAAAGCAGAGACGGAGTTTGTTCAGATGTTTGTGAGGAAGTGCCCCTGGGACTGGCAGCTGTGGTAGGAGGAGCAGGCAGAGCGAGACATTGAGCTGGGATGCAGACCTGGCAGTGTACCAGCCAACCCCCAGGCTACTCTGGAACTAACACAGCCCATCCCAGTCTGCAGGGGGCAGGGACAGCTGGGGCTTTACACGCCTGCCACCATCTGTCATTGGGTGCCTGGCACCGGAAGGGCGGGCCTTGGGTGAGGCCCTCTCTGCAGCTGAGACAATGCATGGAGGGGAAGATGGCTGAGGACGGTGTATCAAAGTGTCCCAGCAGCTAGAGCAACAAGACCTTCTTTACATAGGGATCTGGGCAGTGCACCACGAGGTCTCCTCTGCCCTCTGGACCATGAAGTCCTCAAGGGAACACCATGTTTATTATTTAGCTCTGCATCCCTGGTACCATGCCCATCATGTTTGCTCAGTGAATGTTTCTGATGGACACAGAATGACTATATGAATCAATGAATGAATATAAACATATGGATGGGATTGAAGCCGAAACAGGTAGAAATTCCTTAAAGGAGTTCAGAAGTTTGGCTCATACCTGTCGTCTATGCTTTTGGCTCTCAGTCCTAATGTATCATTTTTGGTGATGATGGGAAAAGCAGGGTATAACTTACCCCTTGGTGTAGGTGGAGGACAAACTCCGAAGAGCCCGAGAAGTGGATAAAGAATTGGATCCTCATATTTGGAGTGAGACAGTGGGCACCCCAGAGAGGACAGGGCTCAGGAACTCTACTGTGGATGCTCAGGATCCAGGGTGGGAATAAACCTTAAGATCCTTTGGGAATCCAGCCTCTTGTAGCTTCCATAAAAGTTCCCATGAGGACAGCACCAATGGCGAAGGCCATGGCACTAAAACAGGCAACCCTTTGGCAGCATCTGAAACGAATTGGAATGGTAAAAAAAAAAAAAGTTAAATCAGCCATCTATGCTGTGACCCCACAAAAGTGGGACATGGCTTCAATTCTTTTTAATTCTTTCCCATTTCTCTAGTAGAAGATCAAGGTCTATGCCAACCTGAAATGGAGCAGACATTCTTTTAGAGCAGCGGTTCTCAACCTTCCTGATGCCGCGACCCTTTAATACAGTTCCTCATGTTGTGGTGGCCCTCAACCATAAAATTATTTTCGTTGCTACTTCATAACTGTAATTTTGCTTCTGTTATGAATCGTCATGTAAATATCTGATATGCAGAATGTATTTTCATTGTTACAAATTGAACATAATTAAAGCATAGTGATTAATCACAAAAACAATATGTAATTATATGTGTGTTTTCCGATGGTCTTAGGCGACCCCTGTGAAAGGGTCGTGCGACCCACAGGTTGAGAACCGCTGCTTTAGAGGGTGCACAGGACTTTCGGAAGCACTCAGAGTTCTATTGTTTTCCTTCCCACCCTTGCTTTTTACATCTTGCTGGAGGCTGAAACTCGCAAATACAACTCGGCAAAAATTAGCAGGGAAATTGTGGCGGCACGTTGCATCTTGAAAGGTGTAGTTTTCACAAGTAGAGTGCTGTAGGTGGGCTGGGAGGAAAGTTTCTGTGGATGGTAGGGTTTTTTATGTACACCATCTGTTCATCATGTCAGAGAACCAGACCATAAGCGTAGGAGACAATCCAACCTGCATCCTTGTGAATCTAATCCTAGTTAAGAAGACCAGCTAATATATATTGAGAGCCTAGTATTTGCTGGTTGTCTAAGTCAGGAGTCTGCAAATGACAGCCCATGGCTGCCTCTGCCACCTGTTTTGTAAAGTTTTATTGGAACCCAGCCCCATTCATTCATTTATCTATTGCCCATGGCTACTGTGAGGCTCTGACAGTTGAGTTGAGCAAGACTGTATGAACTACAAAGCCTAAAGTATCCATTAAATGACCTTCGATGGGAAAAGTTTGTCAGCCTCAGTTCCGAGCCATTACGTATTTTTAACTCAGTTCATCCTCACAATGATCCTATGAGACTGGTATTCTTATTATCCCCATTTTGCAGATTGGTAAACAGAGATATGGAGAATCTAAGTAATTTGCCCAACAATGCACTATAGGAAGTGGCAGAGCTGGGATGTGACTTCGGGCAGTTCTGGGACGCAGGATGTGACTCCAGAGCCTGCATCATCATCGCTGTGCTATGCTCTCAAGTACAAACCCACAGGATAAAAGCATCTTCTATACATTTAGTGTTAGGGTGTGAGATGTGTCTACCTACCTGCTTCCCAGGTGTGTTTCCAAGAAGAGAATCTGACCGACAAGGGACCAGACTTCCCTCCTTTTCCTATTAGCAAAGTGAGAAGCAAGGGACTATGGCAGTTCCAATGGAATGGGTTGAGACTCAAGAAATTTACTTGCAGTCTCATGATCTATACTATAAAAATAATGCAGAATCAGAAATGCATGGGCTCAGAAAAATTTACCACTCATAGAGTCTTCCTGGGGGAAATAATCACTGAATAGGTACTTCAGAGCATCAGAAGATTAGCTGAAAATCAAGACGTCAAAATGAGGAAATCATGGGATAAAAGACTCGTGACCATCCCTGGGGGTGGGGGTGGGGGGGCACCTTCAGAAGCCCTATCAACTTCTTCCAAAGCTCTCATGAAGAATTTCCATCTCAGCAAATTGTCTGTGATTAAGTATCATGACTGTTTTGTTCCCAGCTGCCTGCCCGGGGCCTCCAACAGGGCCTGGCACATAACAGGCACTCAGAATACATTCGCTGTGGAACAAACTGGCACCATCAATGAACTGGCAGCTCTGGGGAGGGGTGCTCGCATCTTTCCCAATGGCACCTGGTATAGTAGCTTCAAAGCAAACACGTCCACTATAAGTTGCAATCCCTCATGAAGCTTCTTCTTCAAGAAAAGTTTACCAACTGCAGTCAAAAGCCCAATTAAATGCCACAACTTTGTAGAAAGCACTACCCCCGCCCCATGCCAGGAACACCTCAAGATGTCCGTGCGGTTGTCTTTCTATGGTGGCCAATTTCCTCCCCTCCCTTCCACTCTGCTTTCCCGAGGTTCACTTGACAATGAAAACCAATGACTGCTCACCACATCTCCAAATGTGATGGTTAGTCCTCTCTAAACCAGAAACCCTCCTCAGCCACTGCCTTGGACACCCCTTTGGGTGGCGAGCACAGTCGGGCTCTGGAAAGCTTGTTATGGGTTGAATTGTAGCTGCCACTCAGATTCATATGTCCCTCTCCTAACCCTAGGATGCACCTTAGGAGGTGACCTTATTTGGAAGTAGGGCCATTGCAGATGGATTGGATGAGTCACACTGTAGGGGGTGGGCCCCTACTCTAATGTGGCTGGTGTCTTTCTGAAAAGGGGGAATTTGGAGAGGGACACACATGCAGGGAGAATGGCACATGAATTTGAAAGCAGAGATCGGGGTGATGCATATACAAGCCAAGGAAAGCCAAAGATTGCCGGCCAACTGCCAGGAGCTAGAGGAGTAGACTGCCACAGAACGTCCCTCCGCCCCCAGGAGGAGCCAGTCCTGCTGACGCTGCAATTCCTAACTCTAGCCTTCAGGACTGTGAGACAGCACATTTCTGTTGTTGGAGCCACTCTGTGTGTGGTACTTTGTTCTGGCAGCTCTAGCAAATGGTACATAACTCCTTGCCCACCTGACAGCTTTCAGTCCATGGCTCCCTTCACGTCGTTGTTTCATCTTATTCTGCTCTGTCTTCCGATCCAGGCCTGCTGTGGAGCTGGGTGGGGCTGGCAGGGAAACCACCAGGAGCTAGAGCAGCGGTTCTCAACCTATGGGTTTCGACCCCTTTGGGGGTCAAATGACCCTTTCAGTGGAGTATAGAACCCACGGCTGGAGGGGGGTGGAGAGGAGCGGGAGGAAGGGTGACAAAGGGAGAGGGACGTTTGCGTTGTGGTCAAGGAGTCCAACGTCCAAAGTGGATTTTAATAGGAGAGGTGGGACGAGGAAAGGAGATGGAGGCTGGGTATTGACGTAGGGAATCCGATCTGCAGTGGACAGGATTAGAAACGGGAGGAGAAGAGAAGGATAAGAGGGAAGCGTGGCTGATTGGGATGAAGGAGCTAGAGGGATAGACTGCAACAGAACGTCCCTCCACCCCCAGGAGGAGCCAGCCCTGCTGACGCTGCAATTCCTAACTCTAGCCTTCAGGACTGTGAGACAGCACATTTCTGTTGTTGGAGCCACTCTGTGTGTGGTACTTTGTTCCGGCAGCCCTAGCAAATGGTACATAACTCCTTGCCCACCTGAAGCTTTCAGTCCATGGCTCCCTTCACGTCGTCGTTTCATCTTGTTCTGCTCTGTCTTCCCATCCAGGCCTGCTGTGGAGCTGGGTGGGGCTGGCAGGGCCGTTCTCTTTAATGGTGTGGAGCATAGAACCCACGGCTGGAGGGGGGTGGAGAGCAGCGGGAGGAAGGGTGACAAGGGGAGAGGGACGTTTGCGTTGTGGTCAAGGAGTCCAACGTCCAAAGTGGATTTTAATAGGAGAGGTGGGATGAGGAAAGGAGACGGGGGCTGGGTATTGACGTAGGGAATCTGATCTGCAGTGGACAGGATTAGAAACGGGAGGAGAAGAGAAGGATAAGAGGGAAGAGTGGCTGATTGGGATGAAGGCCATGAAGAAGGTCAAGGGGTTCAGGGACTTGATTTCAAGAGGCCCCAGTTGACAGCGATGGGACATCCTGGTGGCTTCAAGGACTCCAGCAGGACTGGGAGACCCTATGTCATTCCTGTGAGTAGCGTTTCTAAGTGCCCTCCTCTTCCTGCCTCTGACATGCGGAGGCGGCCATGGTCCCCTCCTGGGGCAGTGAATGCCCTTCCCAGGCTGGCCCGCAGGGGTGGTGCTCGAGGCCTTCCTGGAAGTGGGAGTGGGAGGCAGTTTCATGTGAGGTGGTGAAGGGCAGTGGTCCAGAGTGCAGGCTGTGGACCGGTGTTGCGATGTTGTGACCTGAGGTGACCTGTCCCTTCTTGAAAAATGTGGGGAACATCCAATAGATAGGAACTGGCACGAGTCCCCTGGGTTATTGTGGCCTACACATCAGGCTGAGGTCCTGGGTTCCTGTTTGCAAGAAAAGGGGTTCTCAAACTCGAGTGCATTGGCACCACCTGGCAGGCTGTGGGAGCACAGGTCGGGGCTAACCCCAGAGTTTCTGATTCAGTGGAAGTGGGTTTTCTATGCAGTTCCCTGGTGGTGCTGATGCAGCTGGTTTGGGAACCGAATTTGGAGGACCACTGGCACAGAGAGATGCTCCTGGGCGTAAACTGGGGGCAGCCCTGGCTTCCTGGTGCCTCCTGGGGTCATTACAACTGGAAGGTGACACCGGGACCTACCTTATCCTGCTGGTTTGTAGGGCCAACTATCTCACTCATTGGAGATCCCCAGTCTTCCTGGAAAGCCTCCGTGGGCCCTGCAGGGGAAAGGAGGCAAGAAATGACCCTAGTGATGATGGCCAACTTATTTGGCCTCTCTTTGTCTTCTTACCTCAAAAAAGGAAGTAGCTTTTCCCATTGTAGAGGTAAGAAATGCATTTATATTAAAAAAAAAGCTGTCAGGTTTAATTGGATAACAGCTGTCAAATTCTTGTAGCTCCTTAGAGGATGGTAAAGAGGAGGAATAATTATTGTGCTATTTTCTATGCAGACCCGAGTACATTTGGGGAAGTCAATAAGTGTCTAATGATATTCCTGGTAATTGGCAATGATTGACGAGGAGAGACCTTGTTGAGAGCCTTCATGTTTGATGGCCAGTGGCCAGAGCTTTCATGCCCTTGAGAGAGGTGTGTAGGGTATGGCCCAAAGTGGGCGAGAGCCTCCTGAAATGGGTTAGTTAGCATCTTGGCTGGCCCTGGATGGAGAGAAGGGACAGCACTGTTTGTCCATCAGCCCAAGGTTATGGACTGTGGCCTCTCAGGGTTGGTGACTAGAGACTGGCCAGCCCAGTGGTTCTGAGTGTGGCCCATCAGCTTCACTTAGAAACTTGTTCGAACTGCACATTCTCAGCTCAGGCCCCATCCACAACATACTGGGTGTGGGATCCAGCCATCTTTCAACAAGCTTTCTGAGTGATTATGATGCATGCTACAGAGTGGGAACCGCTGTTTTAGGCAGAAATAGCACTGACTTTGGAGTCAGACACACCTCACTTTGAATCCTGGCACTGCCACCCTCTGGCTGTGTGGCTAAGGGCAAGTTGCTGTACCTCTCTGTACATCAAGTTTCTCATCTATCAGATGAGGGTGGGAGGTTAGAGGAGTGGCCTGTAAGGTATTTGCTTCAGTCCCTCCGCATGTTAGAGGCTGTCTTTCTTCTTGGCTTTGAAACAGGCTACTTTATCTGCCAGGAATATTCTTCCTGCTTCCTCTTGACCTGTCTGACACCTGAATAACCCTAGGCCTCAGTGTGGAGGTTATTTGCTCCAGCACATTGATTTTTCTTTCTTTTTATCCCTCCTCCTCCACATCCAGTCTGTGTTAATACCCCTCCATGTGCCCGGCCTATCATAGAACATCCCACATCCTGTAACAGCCTTTTACTTGTCTGTACTCTCCACAAGGGCACAAACTCTGCCCTGCTGACTGCTGTTTCTCTGGTGTTGGATACATACTGGGTGTGCAAGGAATATTTGAGGCCAGAACCATTTTCATTCAATTTATAAAATGCTTGGTTCTAGCGGATTTTTTTAACAAACCGCTGGAGAGCTTGCCCTTCATGCATGGGGCTACATGGGGAAACTGAGGCATGGAGGTGCCAGCTGACTTAGGGATGCAGTGGCCGGGAGAACAAATGGAGAAAGTAAGTCCCAGTGGCTCAGGATTTAAAGGGAGGGGCTGTGGATTGGGGTACGGACAGCCTTTAGCACATCTCACGGTGCAGAGAGGTCCATCTGATATTGGCAGTAGGTAGTGTTATACTCTCGCCCCAAACAACCACAGTGGGGGGTCTGCTGGTGAAGAGTGAAATGATGCCATGGCATCTCGCCAGCCCTCATGGTAAGAAGGCCCTCCCAGCATCACCAGGGCAGGCATTTTGCAAAGCTCAGAGGAGCTCTTCACCTTTATTAATAGACTAGAGGCCCGATGCATGAAAATTCGTGCAAGAGTAGGTCTCCTTCCCCCGGCTGCCGGCACCGGCTTCCCTCCGGCCCCCAGACCTGGGCTTCCCTCCTCCAGCCGCCAGCAGGCACCCGGGACCTGGGCTGGCTTCCCTCGGGCCACCTGCAGACACCCAGAACCCAGCTGGCTTCCCTTAAGCTGCCCGCAGGCACCCAGGACCTGGGCTGGCTTCCCTCTGGCCCTGGCTTCGTCAGGAAGGACGACCGGAATGACATCCAGAAGATGTCCGGTCTAATTAGCATATTACCCTTTTATTATTATAGATTATTATAGATATATTTATTTAATTACTATGGACAGGGTTAAGGACCTCTTTGGGAAATAGATGGACACTCCAGAATAAAAGGGCAGCAAAAATGATGGTGTTTCTCCAGGAGCAAGCCCCACTGTTGACCTTGCCGGTCAGTGGGTACGTAGTCACAGTGGGTGCGTGGTCAGGCCCCGTTGTTTCAGGGGAGATAAAGGTGTCAGTTGAGGGGAAGGTAGATTTAAATGCTTCCTGTCTCTCCAAGCCCTGGCATTTTAGAGCTTGGGAAAGAATAGCAGTGACCCAATTTAGTAATGTGAAGGCAAGACAGTACTGTTTTAACAGGCTTCCTCATCTCTTTGTTTGGCTTTCCTCCATGTGCCCCCCTCGCCCCCACACCATTTCCAATCGTGTCTTTTCCCATTGCAAATATACGAGGTAATAATCCAGTATTTTCCACGGAGCACAGCAAACATGCTATATATAAGACACAGTTGAACATTCTGCGAGTGTAATTGGAGCATAAATGTAACTAATCAAAATATTATCATGCCAGCAGATGTGGGAAGAGTTTGGAGATTTAAAAATATATATAAATATATATATATTTTAGTTCCATGTCATTTCGATTTAGCGATTTAGAGTTGCAGAAGCAAAGAGCTCAGCCCAATGAATGTCAAGAACAATTTGGGGTCTGCAAATGTTCCTGACAAGCCTATTGTTCTCTTTGCTCTTAATATGGCAGCAGCTTGACAACTGATTTCGTTTTGGTTCTTTCCTCCCACTTATTGCCCCTCTTCCTACCTGTACCAGTTCCCCAGGGCAAAGCCAGCTGGCCCCAGGGAATGTGGGGTCAGTCCTCGCCACCAGATACAACACGCCCACGTGTGATGTGGAGCCTAAGACCTAAATGATGGTTAGAATTTCCTGGGTGAGAATTTGGGCTGTGCAGTGAGCTGTGTGGCCTTGGGAAAGTTACCTAACCTCTCTGTACCTCCGTTTGTAAGAGAAGGATGGTAATAGTGACTACCTCCTAGGTTCCTATTAGAATTGAATGAATGAGTATTAGTCAAATGTGATGGTATGTGTTTGCAGCTGTTGCTCTTATCAATGAGCAGGTGTGACTAGAGCAGAAAAGCAATTCTGTGGGAACACAAAAGTTACGGTGTATCTCCAGGAGCAAGCCCCAAAGTAAAAGGCCGCTCCTCCCTCTCCCCATCTCTAGAAGGCATCTAGGTAGAAAATTCTAGCCGGTCCTGGCATCTAACTCACCACCGACTGGTCACAGTCACGTAACTGTGAAGTCTTGGAACCTTAGACTTCTCTAGCTGGAGGGAACCTCAAAAACTCTATCCGCTCAGCAATTTTACAGGTGAGAAAGGAGAGAGACTTCCTTGCCCTCAGAGGCACCATATGACTAACACCAGGTGCACAGAAGAGGTCAGAATCTGGAGGGAGAGTGGCGTGACCTGCCCTTCAATTCTACCTTGACCTTGGCAACATTGTTGGGGTCGTTCCCATGTCAAAAAGCAACGCAAACAAGGCCTTATATGTCACCATTTATGGAGCCAAGTTCTCATTCTGTCATGTGTTGGGTTCCATTATTTCTCCTTCAATAATGTTTATTTTTCCTCCTGGGATGGTAAGATATTACACGGAGATGTTGGGGGAGGTGAGTTATGAAGTTATAAATTGAGAGAACCCCAGGCCCGCTGGGCCCCACAACATTTTACCTGGGTATGTTCTCATCACAAGATTATTGTAAGGTCCAGAGGAGAATGTGGAAATGTTTTATTTGTCTGGGGAGTGAAGGGGATGAGAAGTAGTTAAGGGGTGGTACATGGTTTCGATTTTATTCTGCTTTGTGTCCATCACCTTTCTCCTCTCTGCTCCTTCCTCCCGCCCAGTGTTCCTTCCTCACTTGTATTTTATTTCTCCGGCCTCACCGCCTCCCTCTTCCCTTCTCCCCACCTCTCCTGCCATCTCTCTCCCTTTCTCCCTCCTCTCCTCATCTTCCTTTGTGTTTACTCTTCTCCTTTCTCCTTTCCTTACGTCTTCTTATTCTCCTCCCTTTCTTCTCTCTTTTTGCTCCCTCTTCCCTCCTCTTTCCGCCTTCTCCTCAGGGGTGGGAAGAGTGCAGGTGCCGCAGGTACCTGGTCTTTTGGGGAAAGGCCCACGTATAGAGCCTCTTCCAGCGGGGCCTTCACAACCAGTCACCTGGGTTTATTTTCATTTTAAACCACATTATCCACACCCACATGGATGATCAGAGAGCTGTTTCCTGAGAACTGTCTTCACAGATTTGCATATGAAATGCTCAAACCCCAACTTGAGGTCTGAATGAGTGATTACAGCAATAGCTGCTGCTTGTTCACGCAGACTGACTCTGACACGGCGTGGTGTTCAGTGTTCAGCGCCTTTGAAACTGCAGGGTGTTTTCCTTGTTGTAAATAGATATTATGTATCCATTAACCTGTAATTCATCCCTCCTTCCCTTCCCCCTCTTCCCCTCCTTCCCTCTCTCTCATCCTCCCTTCCTCTCCATTGTCCGGTATATTAAAAAAGAAACAAATGTCTTTGCTTTTTTGCTTTTTTTGACACGTGACAATTAGATTGCTTTGACTGATAATATGGATAATGCTGATATGCTTGTTACTCTGGCGACTGGTAAATTGTTATGTGTGTGGTTAGCTGAATGACTGCTCATTTTCATGATACTACTGGCAGAACTCTGCGCTTCTCTTCCACCTATTTTCTTAATTTATGGTGGAGTCTTTTGAGATTTTTGTGTCCCTTGTTCCTTTATTGTGACCAGATAGCTACATGTTATCATTCTGGGCTTTTACATTAGGCCTTGTCCAGAATAGCTATAGTAGAGGTATGTGTGGGGTAGGCGATGCAGAAATAAGTGTTCTGTGGGCATGGGTGAAAGTCAGTGGTGAAGGACGACCACTGGGCCGGGCAGTGTGGATTTCAGGAACACCACCCCTGAGCAAAATCCTGGAAGCAGGGAAGTCTGGAGTGAGTTCGATTCCCTTGCTGCTAGAGCGTAACAACAGCACCCGTTTCATCGTCTTACCGTTCTGGAGGTCAGAAGTTCCACATAGTCACACCGGGCTAACATCAAGAAGTTGGAGGCACTGTGTTCCTTTCTATGGGGGACTCTGTTTGCCTGCCTGTTCTGGTTTCTCGGGGCCACTTGGATTTCTTGGTTTGTGGCTCCCATATTCATCTCCAAAGTCAGGGTCTTAGCGTCCTCAAATCCCTCTCTGATTCTGCCTCCCTTGCCTCTCTCGATCAGAATAACCTCCCCATCTCAAGTCACCTGATTACCAACCTTAATTCCATCTGAAACCTTAATCCCCCTTTGCCATGTAGGTGACACGCACAGGTTCCACAGATGACGACATGGACATCTTTAAGCCACTGTTCTGCCCCCCACGGAGTGGAGGAGGGCTGCTTAGGCAAAAGGCTTCCCCTCTGTTCCTCAGTGTTCTAACTTTAAAGCAGGGATAGCATGGTACCACCTCATTGGGATGCTTAAGAGATGCTCAGATCAATGCCTGGCATGTACTAAGTTTTCCGTAAACACTAGTAACATTAAACATGTGGTAAATTGCATTGGGCCCCCCTATCATCTGCTACTGGCTGTTTATTGTGAAATTAACATTTATTGAGTTAAGACCAATGTTTCATTTACTATTGACTGGAAACAGACAAACAAAAAAACTTTGATGTGTAGCTGTCATGATCCCCTTCTATAGATGAGAACACGGAGGCCCAGAAACTTTTACTGACTTGCTCAGATCATGCAATGAAGAAGTGACAGGAGAGGGGCGGAAACCCAGTTTTCCTGACTGGAAATTGAGGGCTCGTTCCATGGCGCCACAGCTGCCTTGGCTTCAGGCTGCACTTGGTCCCCGCAGCCCTCCGCCCCCTTCCCGTAGGTGCTGGCGCTGGAAGCTGGCGGGACCACCTGTCTGCAGGGACGGCTCTGAGCTCTCAGAGCTCCAGGCGCTCAGCTGCCAGTCGCCGAGCACACTCATGTAATCTTAATGAACAATGTGCAAAGCCATTAAAAACTCAATTTGGGCTTTCTTTTTACTGCCAACGTGAGGAAATGCAATCGTGAGGTGCTCATGTGTAAACACAATAGCCGCCATCTGCTACGGAGAAGCATTTTGCCTCCAAAAGGGGGATCTATGCTGCAGACACATCAATAATGGGGCGCTTATCAAGGCGTTATTATGCACGAAGGGGGAAAAATGCAAAATTTATGGCCAGCCGGAGAGCACTTCCTGGTTTAATTTCACAGTTTTCGGTGCTATGTATAATAACTATGAGGAAACTAATGCTGTTTTATGTCCCTTATCACGTCAGTGGATTTTTGAGAGAGAGAGAGAGAGAGAGAGAGAGAGAGAGAGAGAGAGAGAGAAAGAGAGAGAGAGAGAAAGAATATGTATTTACAGTCTTCCTCTTTCTTGTTTCTGACTGATCCCGGCATAATGACTGGCTCATTTTTGATCTCCAGGAAACTGGCAGCCTCGGGATGATAGTAATTAAGCCAACCTGTTGATGAAAGCGGGCCCCACTGAGCCGCTGATGCCTGAGGGCTTCACTCCGGAACAGGCTGTAAAGCGGCAGGTCTGTGCTCAGCTCTCAGGTCCGGCTCCCTTCTTTTGGGGGGACGTGGCCACACCTCTGTAGAGTTGGCTGGATGCCACCCTCCCCTAGGACTCCGTGCTTGCGTTGCTGGATGCTGTGACTTCCTGCCCCTGTGCCTTTGCACGTGTTGTTCCCTCTATTTGAAATGCTCTCCCAAATCATCACCAGGCACACTTCCATGGGAGGGATCCTGACTGCGGAAGAGGACAGGCTCACACATTCTGATGTGTGGAGTTTAGCGATATACCCCCTAGTTTCTATTTATATTTGCGGATGTATACTAACCTGATGTGGCTGAGGATATTCCTGGGGAAGGGGCGTTAGGAGAGAAAAATGTGAGCCCTGTGCAGTTAGGATCGTGTGTCCTGCAGACTGGAGGGGCCTGTTGTAGGGACTGACTGTAGGGCCACGGACAGAGAGAAAATCCATCCCAAAGGATGATGCCAAGTGGAAGTGAGAGCTGAACTGTAGGGGACATGGTGCTAGGTGAGTGTGCATCTGGATGGAGGAGGAAAAAAAGGCACGGGAGTCTGCAGAAAGAGCTGTCTCTTGAACTCTGTTGACTTCAGGGCTAAAGCAATGCTGCTGTGTGTCCCCCGAGTGTGTCCCAGAGCAAAGAGACACTAATGAGGACCTGTCCGGTCATTGAGACACCACAACTGGTGGCAAAGGCAGATGAGGGATCTATTCCTGGACGTGCAGCGGGGACAAGGGGGTTGCCATCATTAATTAAGGTGCCTTGGGGATTTGGGGGATATGTAGGGAGTATTGCTAGGAGCTGGGGTTCCAGCAGGTACAGGTAGGGGCTGGTAAGATTCCACTGTCAGGGTTCATAATATGCTCATGAGCCAGTAAGGTTTTACATCCATTCATTCTTCAAATCCCAGCTCAGTTTAGCTCAGTCCCGGAAGATGCTGACCCACCTGGCTGAGTTCATTACCCCACCTCTGTGTCAAGACTGGATTTCCTGCTCGGTCACTGGGATCGCTGCCTCCGCAGCTGGAGGCACCTTCCTCACGGCTGCTGCCCTCTCGACACAGCCTGTGGTTCACTGAGCCCTGGTCTACTTAGTTCCTAGCTTCTGGTTCAGACACTGGGATTGGGTGCACCTGCTTCGTGGCGCCCAGATCGTGTGCCCAAGTCTTAGTGACCGAGGAGATTGGGAAAGTGGGCATCGGGCTTTTTCTTTTCGATAGAGGAACGTGGGCCATGCTTCAGAAGTTGGGGAGATGCTCCAACCACAGGAAGGGAGTTCGGGTATTGAGTGGCCAAACCATAGGGCAAGTTTCTACTTCAGATCAAACATCTGGTTAACATGGAGGGTGGCCTGAGAGCAGCCACATGTGGTGGGTGGCATCTGAGGAGCAGTGTGTGACCATGGTGGCTACACTGGCCAGCATCCCTGATGAGTTTCCACTGTTGAAAGGTGGACCTCCCCCAGGTGTCGCCCCAAACCTTTTCTTTCTGTCCAGATTGGGAACTAAATGAGCTGACCCCACATTTTGCTTTTTGTACGGTACTCTCCCTCTAAGACTTTGGTGAGGACATTACACCATGGGGAGCTTACTTTCTTTTAAAAAAAAATACTGATTTCAGAGTGGAGGGGAGAGGGAGAGAGATATATAAATAGCAATGATGAGAGGGAAAGAAATCATCTTTAAAATCATTGATTGGCTGCCTCCTGTACTACCACCCCTCCCCTCCTTCCCCCTCCCCTCTCCCCTCCCCCACTGGGGATTGAGCCTGCAGCCTGGGCAGGAATCAAACCACAACCTCCTGATTCACAGGTTAGACACTCAACCACCGAGCCACACTGGCCAGGCACCACAGGGAACTTTCTACACTCACATAAGAGCACTCAGATTTCCCAGGGCCCCTGCTGGCTTCTGAATGGACTTGTCATCTTTCTATCTCTGGTCTACTAGCCTGGGAGTACAGATGTGGTCCTATTAACAAAAATACCTGTGCTGACAAAATGCTGGCCCTCCAAGATGTCCATGTCCCAATCCCTGGAACCTGTGCATAGTTACCTGGCATGGCAAAAGGGACTTTGCAGATGTGAAGGATCTCGCAGTGGAGAGTTTATGCTGGATTGTCTGGGTGGATCCTTATAAGAGCATCCTTATAGGAGGCAGGCAGAGGGGTCAACGTCAGAACAAGGAGTTGTGCTGAAGGAAATAGAGGTTGAAGTCATGCCCTTTGGAGATGGAGGAAGGGGCCATGAGCCAAGGAATGCAGGCGCCCTCTAAAAGCCGGGCCAGGCAGGAAAACTGATGGTCTTCTATAGCCTCCAGAAGGAAAGCAGCCTTCCTAACAACTTGACTTTGGACTTCTGACCTCCAGAAGCATAAGGGAGTACACTTGTGTTGTATCGAGCAACTGAGTTTGTGGTAATTGGTTATAGGAACCATAGGACTCGAATACAGGATCTAAATGGTGTCCCCCCCAAGCCTCCATGTGCATGATTGCCAGGCCCCTGTCTGCCCTCACAGGGCTCTCCCCGTGATCTCATGAGTGCATGGATGGAGGGTCAGTGTTGCCACTTTCTGGCATCCTTAAGGAAGCCCACTGCCTGCAAGCTCACCACAGCTGCTGTGTGGGACCCTTCCCAATGTCACAGTGCCCCTCCCTCGTGCAGGGCGTGCCACCTGCTGATGCTGCCTTTTCACATCACACCCCTGTAGGAGGCCAGGCTCTTACACTCTGTCTTTTGGGTCCCACAGCGCTGCTTTGTAGTCTCACCTCTGAGCCTCGCACCAAAACACATACCTTTCTGTCTAGTCTGAGGGCCAGAGCATGCACATTACGTTACACAAATTGACATCATGGGCCAGGGTGCTGGTGGGGAACATGGGAAGCGTCCCTGACCCAACCCAACGCTGGCCCACCTAAGACACACATTCAATGAAGGTCCACGGTGTGCCGTTCCTTCTCCAGGATTCATCCTCAGAGCCCAGTCTTTCCATTCTCTCCTCTCTTTCTGCTTTTTACCCAGGATGCTGCTTGTAATGATGTTCCTATTTGGGGTGTCTTATAGCTTTGCTTGCTAGCTGTCATTACTCATCTCATCTTCCTAAATAAAGGAACTTGTACAAAGTAGGGACTCCATGGGGGGTGCCAATAATGAGAATGCTAGTCCACCTAAGACACACATTCTCTCAATGAAGGTCCAAGGTATGCCGTTCCTTCTCCAGGACTCATCCTCAGAGCCCAGTTTTTCCATTCTCTGCTCTCTTTCTGCTTTTTACCCAGGATGCTGCTTGTAATGATGTTCCTATTTGGGGTGTCTTATAGCTTTGCTTGCTAGCTGTCATTACTCATCTCATCTTCCTAAATAAAGGAACTTGTACAAAGTAGGGACTCCATGGGGGGTGCCAATAATGAGAATGCTAGCTGCAAAAATAAATGACAGGATTTGAATGGCTTAATAACCCAGTCATAGTTGATTCCCTGTTTACTAAAGGCCTGAAATGAGTGTTCTCAGTAGGTGGGTGGGCTTTCTTATGGCCATGCCATTCAGGGACCGGGCTCCTTTGGTTGCAGCTCTGCTGTCACTTAGGCTCCTGGGCTCCTGTGCTTGCAGCTGGTGGGTGGGAAAGACAATGGAGCGGTGATGCTCACACTTTCATGTGCCTCCTACAAACCAGCTGAGGATATTGACAAATGCAGACTTGGATTCTCTAGGCCTGGGATGGGGCCCAAGGTCCTGCTTTTCTTACAAGCTCCCAGGGGTGCTGGGCTGCTGCTCCAAGGACCATCTTTTGAGAGACAAGATAAGAGAGGATGGAGCAGTGGGGGTCAGGGAGGGTGGAGGCCTGGCCCCACTGGCTAGAATTCAGCTGCAGGGCCCACTGCTCCATAGAGCAGTGGTTCTCAACCTTCCTGATGCTGCGACCCTTTAATACAGTTCCTCATGTTGTGGTGACCCCCAATTTCATTGTTACAAATTGAACATAAAGCATAGTGATTAATCACAAAAACAATATGTGATTATATATGTGTTTTCCGATGGTCTTAGGCGACCCCTGTGAAAGGGTCGTTCGACCCCCAAAGGGGTCGCGATCCACAGGTTGAGAACCGCTGCCTTAGAAGGTCCTTTTGCACTGAAGTGTGCCTCCTGGTGGTTCCTTTCAGAAGTCTGCCCTCTCAGGCACCTGCATCAAGGAGCTGTTGCCACAATAATGCTGCCTAAAGTACCGAGAGGGAACCCAGGGTTAACAATAATGAGCACTTGCTCTCACGCTCATGGTCCGAGCATCGAGTGTGGTTCTGCTGATCTAGGTTGGGCTTGTGGGCCGCGTGGCTGTGCTTCTTGCGGGGGTGGCATGGCTTGGTTATTCGCTGCCGCCTCTGCTCAGTACTCCTCCATCCCAACCTGAGGGGCAGCAGCCACCTGGGGGGCATTCTTCCCATGAAAGGTGGCATTTGTGCAAGAGGGCAAGCCTCCCCTTGGATTGTTCTGTTAGCATCGTTTGACCAAAGCAAGTGCAGTCCAAAGTCACAGGATGGGGAAACACCCTCCGCCTCTTCTGAGAAGCAAGAGGCTAAGGACGCAGATCCAGGGAGGGGCGAAGAACTAGAAACAGCCCTTTAACCTGTCAGAGCAACTCCAAAGAGGCTCCCGTCCTTCCTAGGAAATAGCCTTTTAAGTCCTGAAAAGACTAGTCCTGTTTGCTGCCAGTAGTAATGAGAGCATACACTTTGAGGCTGGAGCGGATCTGGGTCTCATCGCTCCCTGTCTGCGTGGCCCAGGGCAGGCCACTCAGTCTTTAAATAACAGGAGAATCCCCCGCCCCCCAGGGCCATTCTGGAGATTAAATTGAATGATGTATAAATAAGACACCTAGCATCCCACTGGGACTCCTTACGTGCTTAGTATTCCTTCCCCTCCTTCCCAGGCCGAGCATCTCCCAGCGGTTCTCCGCGTTTCCTCCGGGTCTTCCTTGCTGAGTGGAATCAGCGTGTGCTTTATACGCCCTCCTCTGCTATGCCCTGTCCTGAACTTGAACACAAGGCTCAGGTGGACTATGTTGGAACAATGACACCTTCCGTATTGCCAAGGTTGTTTCCACTGAGACAGCCAATGCTTACGTGAGGTTATATGTCACCCCATTTTACCCATGGAGGTTGCCATTAACTAAATTCCTGGGGTTTTATGCCATGCTTCCTGCAGGAGCTGCTGGATGTAATGTCTCTTCCGTAAGTGTTCAGAGCATCCACTTCGTAGAAATACGTTGTACAATATGTTACTAGCTCTTCATTTTTAAAACCACCTTGTTGAGTAGGGTTGTTATTCCCAATTACAGAAGAGGGCGCTGAGGTTGAGAGAGGAGATGTGGTTTCCTCAGGCTCAACCAGCCCCTGCTGGAGTGACCCCATTTCTGGCCGTCATGTTGAGGGGTGTAACCGATTTTCAGGAGGCTTTTTCTTTCTCTCCCTGTCTCCTTCCTGCCCCCTTTGCGGGTCTCCAGGCTCCTTCATGATGGTGAACAGCTCCGGGAGGGCCTCCGGCCAGAAGGCCCACCTCCTCCTGCCCACCTTGAAGGAGAATGACACGCACTGCATCGATTTCCATTACTACTTCTCCAGCCGCGACAGGTCCAGCCCGGGCGCCTTGAACGTCTATGTGAAGGTGAACGGCGGGCCCCAGGGGAACCCCGTCTGGAACGTGTCCGGCGTCGTCACCGAGGGCTGGGTGAAGGCAGAGCTGGCCATCAGCACCTTCTGGCCACATTTCTACCAGGTAGGGGGTTTTCCATGGCTCAACTTCTTTTTTAAGTAACCATAAACCCACCCACCTCTTGCCTGCCTGGAGTTGTGCAGTGGAGAAAGGACTTCATTTGCTCACTGGCTCAACTCGTCTTTACTGAACTTCTCCTTCTAGCAGGCCGTAGAGGAGGAGACCGGTGGATAAATGATGACAACACAGCCAGATGCATTTGAGTTCCCACAATGCTGCAGGAACATAGACATTGAAGCCTATTGTACAAGAATTGATGAGGGGGACAGTGTTATCTAATGAGGAGAATGCTATGATTTTCCCTGTTTTACAGGTGAAGAGGTTGAGGTTCAGAGAGAGGAGGTAACTAGTCAGAGATCACCCCTGGAGAAGAGGTGTCGGGGTGGGGGGAAAGACAGTTAGGATGGCTTCTAAGAGGAGATGACATTGAGGCCGAGTCTGGAAGGGTGAATAAGTGATTATTGAAGAAGGAAGAGAAAGGCATTTGAGTTGTTGGGGATAGGGCAGGCCATGGGCTCAGGAAGTGGGTGAGAGATTTTGGCAGAGTTTGGACATCTAAGTGGACTAAGGGGAGGTTGCAAAGGAGACATACAGGGCATGGAGCCTGCAGGGGCAAGGAGGTCGTGTGGGCCCCGAATGCCAGGCCAAGGACATTACCTGTATTCACTGCTCTAGAGCAGTGCTTCTCACACTCTCTGGTGAAAGACCAGTTCCCTCCCCAACTCAGTGTGGACCTATAGTTTTACAAATGGCAGTAAAAATGTCACAGCCATGCCACATTGCTGTCACAGTTTCTAAACACCTCTCTCACTTTCCCTGCTCATCCCACTGGGGACTGAGACGCAGCATGCATGCCAGCCCCAGCCCACGGAGCTCCAGGTCATCCTGACCTGGGACTGTGGAAAGATTTTTTTATAAACAACACTCTTGAGGTACAATTCACATATTATAGAATCCACTTATTTTAACTGTGCAATTCAGTGATGTTTAGTAAAGCCACTGAGTTGTGCAATTACCACCACAAACCAGTTTTAGAACATGTCCACCATCCCAATAAGATCCCTTGTGCCTATTTTCAGTTAATCCCCATGCCCACTGTTGGAAGTGTTTAAGTAAGAAAGTGACATAGATCTGCGTTTTGGATAAATTTCTCTAGAGTCTGGAGAAGAAGGTGGACCTGGGGGTGGCAAGGTTAGTGGCTGGGAGCTTCTGAGACGTCCTTCGGTTCAACATCCAAGCTGCAGTCCTTTCAGATGCGTCATGGAAACAGCCTGGACAATATGGAAACGAATGGACATAGCTGTGTTTCAGTACAACTTTATGGACAAAAAACAAGTGATGGGCCAGACTTGACCTCCAGGTCATGGTTTGATGAACCCTGATGTAGATAATAGAGCTGAGGTCCAGAGATAGACCACGAAGTCCAAGTGCACACAGCTGGGCCTAGACAATATGGAAATGAATGGATGTAGCTGTGTTTCAGTACAACTTTATGGACAAAAACAAGTGATGGGCCAGACTTGACCTCCAGGCCATCGTTTGATTAACCCTAATGTAGGTGATAGAGCTGAGGTCCAGAGATAGACCACGAAGTCCAAGTGCACACAGCAAAGCACTGGCAAAGCTGGGGCCGGAGCCCAGATGCCTCAGTGTGTAAATGCCAAGTGTCTCTATAAGCCCATGGTTACCTCCATGGATACCTTCAGGTCCCAGTCAGAAAGCCCCGGCCAATGGGGACAGGATGGGGCCACAGGTGGCAAGTATAATGAGCAGGATAAATGACCCAGGAGAGGGACAGTTGCACTATTGGTCACAGTCTCTGATGGGGTATGGAGGGGAAAAAAGAAGTTTCTTGGGCATCCCTATGTCCCAGCTCTGTGGTAAGCATATTACCCCTCACTACCCTGTGTTGGGTAGCAGCATATCTTGTGTTCCAGAATAGGGGATATTATTGGCACACTTAGGTACAGGTCCTGTGGCTCCAAGTTCAATTTCCCAAGTATAATGAGCAGGATAAGTGACCCAGGAGAGGGACAGTCACACTATTGGTCATGGTCTCTGATGGGGTATGGAGGGGGAAAAAGAAGTTTCTTGGGCATCCCTATGTCCCAGCTCTGTGGTAAGCATATTGCCTCTCACTCACCTGTACAGTAACTCCTGTGTTCCAGAATAGGGGATATTATTGGCAAACTTAGGTACAGGTCCTGTGGCTCCAAGTTCAATTTCCTCGTTTAGGGCAAATAGCCTTTCCATTCTGAGAATCTTCCACTCACTGGCTCTATAATGGTGAATGCATCTCATCATCATTTTGAATCACAGTTGTTTCATTTGTAAGATCAAGACGGTACTGGGTCCAAGGAGGGGTTCTTCTGTGGATTAAATAAGAGCATATTGCCTCTCACTCACCTGTACAGTAACTCCTGTGTTCCAGAATAGGGGATATTATTGGCAAACTTAGGTACAGGTCCTGTGGCTCCAAGTTCAATTTCCTCGTTTAGGGCAAATAGCCTTTCCATTCTGAGAATCTTCCACTCACTGGCTCAATAATGGTGAATGCATCTCATCATCATTTTGAGTCACAGTTGCTTCATTTGTAAGATCAAGACGGTAATGGGTCCAAGGAGGGGTTCTTCTGTGGATTAAATAAGGCAGCACATACATAATGTCCTGTCAGCAATTGTCAGAAGGAAGGAAGGAGGAGGAAGCCAGGGGAGAACAGAAAAAGAGGAAGAAGGAAGGAGAGCTTTTTAAAAGAAATACCCTCTATAGTTGAGCTGTCCTGGGTAAACTCTGAACCAGCCCTGTGATAAGCAGCTTCATCTGGGAGAATTTTATTTTCTGATTTCCAACTTGTTGGCTACTATAGTGCTGTTACATTACATTTCCTTTGCTCTGAGCTTCGTGGTGAAAAAGCCACTAATGCGCTGAGAGCAGCAGTTTAGAACACACATGTGCGTCTTACACACACACACACACACACACACGCAGGCAGTAGTGGATGGTCTCGTGGCCATGCACCCAGAGTGGAGCACACACAGAGGCTCACACACCTGCATGCTCCCAGACTCACGTGGACTCAGGGGCACCCATTCACACATATGGCTGCGGGAGAGGAGAGGGGACCTATCAGGAGATTCGAAGACTTTTGCAAAATGGATTTTAAATTCACCAGACCCCCAAGTTCTGGTCCTGTATGTATGTGGCTGTGGACTAAATAGTTTTAGTTTTCAGTAGTGCTGGTTTTCACATATGGATGGCTTATGTATTCATTTATTAAAGTCATATTTCACAGTCCTACAATGGACTTTTAACTCCGTAATAAACAGGGAAATTTTATCTTTCTTATTAGTGGGCGTTCTGGCAGGAGGCCTTGAGCAGGGCCCGGGGTAGGAATGTCCCTCTGCCATTCAACCCCACTCCCACCTGGTGTCTCTCAGGCCAGCGAGGGCTTAGCAAGCCCTGCTTCAGATCGCTGCCCCTTTCCAGGGGATATTAATTCTGTTTCATGTTTTTAATGATTCTGAACTTATCCATCGCAAGATTTTTTAAAAATAAAAGAACTCATTATTAATTTTGCAGCCACTGGCTCTCTCTCTCTCTTCTCCATCACCTGCCTGGGTGAAATTACCTTTTATCCCGCAGAGTAATTGCTCTGTGGACCCCTGAAATTTAGGAGTCGCCTGATTTGGATTCAACTGGACTCGGAGCCCTTTTCAGCAGTCCCTCAGGCCTCCTGAGCAGTCCCTGTAGGCACACTACACTCTGCAGGTTTAGAAACTTCATGCACAGTTCAGGAGGATGCATTCCAGGGAGGGGGCCACTCCCCCCCGGAACTCCACCCTGTCTCCTCTCTCATCCACCCACCCTCTCAGCTAAGCACCAAACCCTCCTCCATGTCTGCACAGGCCTCCTTGATTTCACCCTGAGCAATCCCTCCACCAGTTTTTACCAGTCATGACTCACATCACAGTGTCTGCCGAGTGTAAGAACTTCAGTGGAAATTTGGGGTGGGGGTAACAGGGGGTAGTCACATGGACAGTCCTTTACTTTCTCCCTGTCCCTAGATCTAGCACCATTCCTGCCTTTCCTCTAATTTCCCATCCCTCTCTCCAGAGCAAGAGCAATAGTATTCGTGACACTTACAGATATCTTACCATGTCTACTGTAAGCACTTGAGAATTATCAACTCATTTAATGGAAAACCAGAACATGCTTTCCCATGTTTCTTACAGAATATTACTCTGTCCTATTTGAGAAACCAAAATCTTACCTTCCCTAATGCTTTACAGAAACATTCCCAGGAGGAGTTCTGATGAATGAAAGATACTCTGTCTCATTATAGAACTCTTATTTCTGCGAAGGAAGAAAAAAGAACAGTGAACAAATGTGTATTTCACTGTCACACATCCATCCTCCCATGCCAAGCCTTGTGTTCATTCATGGAGTATTTATTAATTATTGTGATATAGGATAGGTACTGGGTGAGGATATGATAAACAAAGCCTTAGAAGAATTAAGTTAAACTGATTAACTGGAATAAAAGCCAGGATTCTGCTTAATCAGGGGTTTTGGTTAAGTGTGAGTGGTTCACCAAAGTTCAAGAATGGCCATGGCCATGTACTGTGAACCAGGAGACCAGGACCTCAACTCTCAGCCCCCCGTGGCTTCCTTTCTGAGTTTTGGTAATTAGGGCTGTTGAGAGGCTAGTTCAGGTCACATAATAAGTGGTCAGTATTGTGACCTTTATTATTGTGGGCATATTTCTCCGTTTGCATTATTTTATTATCATTCTGTTTTTGTTGATGAGGTGCCCCTCTGGTCAATACCCATTATTCCACTGGTATCCTGACCCCAATGGACTGACTCCTGCCCCCTTTAGAATCTTGTTTCATCTGTCCCTCACTCATATTCTATGCTACTCCCCTGATTCATTCCTCTCTACCTAACATCATGTTCCAGTCTCTACCATCCTAAAAAATACCTTCTCTATTGGACTTTTAGCACTTGGCCTTGGGCCCTAGCTCTCATCTCTGAACTATCTACTCTGCCTTTCAAGGTGACCTTATCTAGTTCTATAACTTTAAATGACACTTAGATGCCAAAGCTACCACATTTGTAACTCTGGTTCCTAAATTACCCATGAGTTTCAGAAACGTAATGTCAGCTTCCTACTCAACATATCCATTATGATGCTTAATTGTCATCGCAACTTAACATAGCCACCAGGAAACCCTGACATAGCCGACCTGTGTGCCTGTGCACACGTTCATCATGTCACTTTCCCTATGTCAGTAAATGACACCAGACTCAGCCCAGAAGCTCAGGCTCTAAATTGAAGAGTCCTCACTGAGCCTTCTCTTTCCTTCACTCTTCTCCTGTTAATCTCACAGCAGTTCTTTTCGTCTCTACGTTAGAAATCTCTCTTAAACCACCAACCTTTATTCCGTATAGCCACCACAGTTATAAACAATATCCTCACTTTTTTCTTTTTATTTATTGATTTTAGAGAGACAGAGGAAAGGTGTGTGTGTGTCTGTGTGTGTGTGTGTGTGTGTGTGTGTGTGTGTGTGAGAGAGAGAGAGAGAGAGAGAGAGAGAGAGAGAGAAATATTTATTGTTCCACTTATTTATGCATTCATTGGTTGATTCCCATATGCGCCCTGACCAGGGATCAAACCAGAAACCATGGCATCAGGATAAGCTCTAACCAGCTGAGCTACCTGCCAGGGCCCAAAGCTATCCTCATCTTTTGATTGGATGACTACAGTAGCCAAGGGATAGGTCTGTTTGCTTTATTCATTCTCATTTGCCCACCTGCCAGTCAGTTGGTCTGAATGATCTTTTTAGAATATAAATTAGAATGTGTCTCTTCCTTGCTGTAAATCTTTCGGCGAATTAGAAGAAAATTTGAGCTCCTAACTAAGTCTTATAAGACCCCAAGTCACCTGACTTCCCTACACTCCAGCCTGGCTTCGTGCCTCTCTAGCTTGCTCTGTTTCTCAGCTTCCCTCTTGCGTTCCCAGATCATCTCTGAGCTCTTTGCTTCCTCATGGCCTTAGCACTTGCCACCACCCCCTCCCCCGCTTCCTTGTCTGGCCACTTTCATCCTTCTGGTGTCATAGTGATTATCACCTCCTCAAGGTTCTCTCCTAAGCACTCTAGGGAATATACACCCTCTTCTTAGTTACTCTTAAGCACAATATATTCTGTTTCTTTCCTTCATAATGCTAATCACACAATTAGTTTGACTTTTCATATTGATTTGTTTAATTTCCATTTTCATTCACTAAAATGTGAAATTCATCAGAGCTAGGACCTCAATATTCTTGTTCATTTTTATCATGCAGCATGTGTCTCAATGTTTATTACGGAGAAGGGTCTCTTTAAATGTTGACTGAATAAATGAATGTACAGATGAATAAAGACACTTTTCCTATTGTCAATGGGTTTAGAGTTTAGGGAATGAAATGATTTGTGAGCAAGCAATGGCAATAGGGTGTGATAGGTGCTAATTGTATGATGGTACATGGCATCATGATAATATAACGTGAAGGGAGATATGCAAATGTACCATAAAACATTTCATTTTTAGTATAAATATAAAGTAGCTCATTTTTACTGCAGAAATTTTGGAAAATCTAGAAAACTATAAATCAGAAAATAATCATCTACCATAATTTCCCCAGTGTCATTAAAAAATTGCACTCATAGATTATTACCATTCCGACTTCATCTTTTGTGAATTGCCTACTGATGTTACTTGCCAATTTTTTTTGAGAGTTTATTTATTTTGTTGAGTCTTAAGAATTCTTTACACAAAACAGGTCATTCACCTTTTTGCTGGCATATATAATTACAAATTTTTTTCCAGCTTGCCATTTGACTTTTAATTTTGTTTCAGACTTTGTTAATATACAAAACATATTTTGACATCATAGTTCCTAAGAAGGTATTGGATATTTAATTAATGCATATTTCAATTTTAAGAGATTGATTTTGAAGCATTTGTCATTAATTTCTAGCTTTAATGAATTTAGTTAGAAAATGCACAGAGCCAAACCTATATGGTTTCTTCTTTGATGCGTTGATTGAACTTATACTTTAGTCCAGTGGTTCTCAACTTTCCTAATGCCGCGACCCTTTAATACAGTTCCTCATGTTGTGGTGACCCCCAACCATAAAATTATTTTCGTTGCTACTTCATAACTGTAATTTTGCTACTGTTAGGAATCATAACGTAAATATCTGATATGCAGGATGTATTTTCATTGTTACAAATTGAACATAATTAAAGCATAGTGATTAATCACAAAAACAATATGCAATTATATATGTGTTTTCCGGTGGTCTTAGGTGACCCCTGTGAAAGGGTCGTTCGACCCCCAAAGGGGTCGCGACCCACAGTTTGAGAACCTCTGCTTTAGTCTGTTATATGATCTTTGTGTAAATAACCCATGAATGTGTGAACAGAAATTTTATTCTCTAAATTCATTAACATTTGTTTAGTAAATGCATCATTGTTTATATTATGTACATACTTGATAGATGCATTTTTTTCTGTTTAATTTGTCAGAATCTAAAATGTGGGTTATATTTAATAAATGAGTTTTATTTAAACTGTAACTACTATTTGTTTCCATCATTTTCTTCTTTTAAGTCTATTGACTCCTACATCCTTTTTAAAAAATATATTTTTATTGATTTCCAAGAGAAAGGGAGAGGGAGAGATAGAAACATCAGTGATGAGAGGGAATCATTGATCAGCCGCCTCCTGTACCCCCAACACTGGGGATTTTGCCCACAACCCAGCCATGTGTCCTGACAGGGAATTGAAGGGTGACTTCCTGGTTCATAGGTCGACGTTCAACCACTGGGCCATGCAGGACAGGCCATACATTCTTTTAAATGACCATTTTAGTCCACTTAATGGTTTTTTGTTTCCCTTTTGGTTTAAATTCTGCTTTGATGCTTTTACATTATTTTTGCAATAACTGTTTTCCGTCTATTTGTATTTCCCTATTATTTCCCTTTGTTCAACTTGTTGTTCTCAAGGTTACTGAGTCATTCTGCTTTAGGTGTTTATCTGATAGCATACAATTAGGTTTTGTCTATTTGGACAGTCTGAGAGCTTTTCTCTATTTTAACCTATTTATTGTCACAAATATTCTTGTTACTTTTGTCACTTTTATTATACAACTTGAATAGTTTTATACTGTTTCTTTATAAATGTATCTTCTGTATTCTATTTTCTTGTTATTTTTTCCTATGGACTTTGCTTTTGGTTTCATTTGAATTACTAAAAACATAATTAGACATGCAATTATTGATAGAAAGGCCTTCTGCTGACTTCCTCTCTGCGGGATGAGGCAGCTATCACTTTCATTTCTGCAAACTTTCCCCTCCTTCCTGCACGGTTCTGTTTGTTAACTCTCTGAAGGACCCTGTGTCTTAGTAAATCCCTCTTCCCCAGTGGTTGTCATGCTGATGCCAGCTGCTCTATGTTTGGTGTGACTGCCATTCCCAAGTCACTTTATGTAATTCCCAGGCAGCCATATGTTGACTTAGAGGAAGCTGCCTCTTCAAAGCCATCACCACCCTCTCCACCAGTTCCCGTGGTGAAGGCAGTATTGTAAGGGGCTTGCCAGAGTTGTAATGAAGCTGCTATGGAAGTAGTGCTATAGGCAAGAGTGGTATGTGTGATTATCCAGTGTAGTGGGGGTACCCCAGGCTTGTTGAAAATATAAGGTGTCCCAAAAATGTATGCACACTTTGAAGGATTATAAAGTCAGTGTTGACTAACATACAGTTCATTTTCAAAATTAAGTGAGTTATCAGCTGTTAAAATGTCTATACATTTTTTGGAATACCCTATATAGGGAGGTCCAGGCAAGCCTGTAAAATGTGGAAAACTTGAGGTCCAGGGTACCACATGAACCTGAGATCAGGTTTAAGAGGAATGAATTGGGAGTGGGGTGTGGGATAGGAGGCTGTGCCAATATATAGGAAGATAGAATTTCCACTCTCTGAAGTGGAGAAGGACAAGTCTGAGCCTGTGGCTAACACTGAGTGGGAGATAAAGCCATTAGAATTAGGGAGGTCAATGGGTTGGTCTGGTTGTCCACATGGATAGTCATAGCGCCGAGATGAAGGTAGAGGTTGGGTGACAAAGAAAGCCATGAACTGAGCCATACAGTCTCTACTGAAATTAGCAGTTTGGGTGGGAGTCAGAATGGAGAACTAAAAAAAAAATGTTGCCCTTGGATTCCCAGATACCAACAGTTGTGCAGATTTTGAAAGGTGTTATTAAGAAATTCAGATGGACTGTTGGTGTTCCTTGGGGATATAGAATCAAGTCAGGATAAACCTCTCTTTTCTTATGGGAGCTTCCAAGGTAAGCTCCTCCCCCACCCCTCATAAGAAAGTTGGGGTATTAGTAAGTAATTCTACTCTGTGTTTCACTTGAAACAACCATGAGAAAGGTGTAGATTGGGGTCTGCAGGCCATATTTGGGTTGCTGTCCCTGCATCCAAGTGTTGTTTCTGAAATCCATTAAAAATGTTCCATGTGGCTGACTCTCCTTTTGCTCATCACAAGGCCTTTCTACCTTGTTTTGAAAGTCCAACTCAATTGCCAGGAGAGCATCCTAGCCTAATATAAGGCCTATTTGGGTGATTCTGATGGGAAGCAGAATCATAAAGGGTTTTTTGGGGGTGGGCAGATTCCTACGACCAGTGCCTACAACCACTTCTGTGAAATTGACTCCCGCCCTGTGTGTGTTGCAGGTGATATTTGAATCCGTCTCTTTGAAAGGTCATCCTGGCTACATCGCTGTGGACGAGGTCCGGGTCCTCGCGCATCCATGCAGTAAGTCTGTTCCCTTCTCCTAACACAGCCTTACTCCTCGTCAGACTGGGTAACTTGGAGGATGCAACCCCCCTCTTCATTCAGCTCACAGACATCTCTCTCTCTGTTTTTTAATTCTTCCAAAGTGCTTACGTACTCAATGCAATCAGTCCTGAATAAATCCATAATTTTGCCGGCCTGTTCCACAGGCAGCACCTCCAGGAATTTGCAGAGACTGGCAAAACATCTTCGTTTGAATCTCTCTCCATTATTAAGGGAGTCTAAAGTCCTGATTGTTTATTAGTGGGATTCAGACCACTGAAGTGGAAGAATTAGAGGGCTTTGGATAGAATTGTGTGCAATTGTCTTTTTTTTTTTTAAAAAAAAAAGGAACAACACCAAAACACTGAAGAAATTAGTACAGTGTTCACTCACAGGGAAAAGTACCCCAAAGCTATTAATTTTTAAAAGTAATTTTAAATTCACTCATCAGCTCTGTGTAGGCGTAGAGCTGATGAGTGAATGGTTAGTACTTATGGTACAGTGTCAAGAGCCCTCAAGGGCATACCACTCCTCCATGCCGATCAAGTTTCCCCTTGAATTTCTCCCTCTTTGCTGTATTTATTGTAAGATATTTGAGTGTGTTTGAGCAAGGAGCTGCGGTTCTCAGGTTCATTAAATCTGAGAGGGGACAAGTATTATCCAATGTAGTGGGGGTACCCCAGGCTTGTTGAAAATATAAGGTGTCCCAAAAATATATGCACACTTTGAAGGATTATAAAGTCAGTGTTGACTAACATACAGTACATTTTCAAAATTAAGTCAGTTATCAGCTGTTAAAATGTATATAGATTACTTGGGACACCCTATATAGGGAGGTCCAGGCAAGCCTGTAAACTGTGGAAACTTGAGGTCCAGGGTACCGCATGAACCTGAGATCAGTTTTAAGAGGAATGAATTGGGAGTGGGGTGTGGGGTAGGAGGCTGTGCCAATATTTAGGAAGATAGAATTTCCACTCTCTGAAGTGGAGAAGGACAAGTCTGAGCCTGTGGCTAACACTGAGTGGGAGATAAAGCCATTAGAATTAGGGAGGTCAATGGGTTGGTCTGGTTGTCCACATGGATAGTCATAGCGCCGAGATGAAGGTAGAGGTTGGGTGACAAAGAAAGCCATGAACTGAGCCATACAGTCTCTACTGAAATTAGCAGTTTGGGTGGGAGTCAGAATGGAGAACTAAAAAAAAAATGTTGCCCTTGGATTCCCAGATACCAACAGTTGTGCAGATTTTGAAAGGTGTTATTAAGAAATTCAGATGGACTGTTGGTGTTCCTTGGGGATATAGAATCAAGTCAGGATAAACCTCTCTTTTCTTATGGGAGCTTCCAAGGTAAGCTCCTCCCCCACCCCTCATAAGAAAGTTGGGGTATTAGTAAGTAATTCTACTCTGTGTTTCACTTGAAACAACCATGAGAAAGGTGTAGATTGGGGTCTGCAGGCCATATTTGGGTTGCTGTCCCTGCATCCAAGTGTTGTTTCTGAAATCCATTAAAAATGTTCCATGTGGCTGACTCTCCTTTTGCTCATCACAAGGCCTTTCTACCTTGTTTTGAAAGTCCAACTCAATTGCCAGGAGAGCATCCTAGCCTAATATAAGGCCTATTTGGGTGATTCTGATGGGAAGCAGAATCATAAAGGGTTTTTTGGGGGTGGGCAGATTCCTACGACCAGTGCCTACAACCACTTCTGTGAAATTGACTCCCGCCCTGTGTGTGTTGCAGGTGATATTTGAATCCGTCTCTTTGAAAGGTCATCCTGGCTACATCGCTGTGGACGAGGTCCGGGTCCTCGCGCATCCATGCAGTAAGTCTGTTCCCTTCTCCTAACACAGCCTTACTCCTCGTCAGACTGGGTAACTTGGAGGATGCAACCCCCCTCTTCATTCAGCTCACAGACATCTCTCTCTCTGTTTTTTAATTCTTCCAAAGTGCTTACGTACTCAATGCAATCAGTCCTGAATAAATCCATAATTTTGCCGGCCTGTTCCACAGGCAGCACCTCCAGGAATTTGCAGAGACTGGCAAAACATCTTCGTTTGAATCTCTCTCCATTATTAAGGGAGTCTAAAGTCCTGATTGTTTATTAGTGGGATTCAGACCACTGAAGTGGAAGAATTAGAGGGCTTTGGATAGAATTGTGTGCAATTGTCTTTTTTTTTTTTAAAAAAAAAAGGAACAACACCAAAACACTGAAGAAATTAGTACAGTGTTCACTCACAGGGAAAAGTACCCCAAAGCTATTAATTTTTAAAAGTAATTTTAAATTCACTCATCAGCTCTGTGTAGGCGTAGAGCTGATGAGTGAATGGTTAGTACTTATGGTACAGTGTCAAGAGCCCTCAAGGGCATACCACTCCTCCATGCCGATCAAGTTTCCCCTTGAATTTCTCCCTCTTTGCTGTATTTATTGTAAGATATTTGAGTGTGTTTGAGCAAGGAGCTGCGGTTCTCAGGTTCATTAAATCTGAGAGGGGACAAGTCCTGGATGTAGGTAGTTGAGATGACATCATATCCCATGTGGTGGGGGGAAGGGCTGTCGTCAAAGAGATGTGCTTGGGGATTATGGTAGCCCCTAGGTGGACTCTTTGGGATGCCGGCCCCATTAGTTAGTGTTCTGCATATTGGAGATTCTCATCAGTTTCTCAGCAGCCATCTGGTCCCAGGCAACTCTTAGTAGGGCTCTCTCTACTCCCCCCCTTATAGCCATGAGTCATGCTATTGACAATGGTGCAATTTGCTGTTCCCTCAAGAGACATCAAGTGCCCTGTCCTTACATGCCTTTCAGTCCTCCCATTTGGGGGCTGTTCTCATTTCAGCCCCATCCATGCTGCTTTATTTAAAACAACTCTTCCTACTCCTGCTGCAGTGAATGTGTCAGAGCCTTCATTCCCTTGACACTAGAATGCCATTGTTTGACTCATTGCCTGGGAGCACCTTCTCTGGAGGAAATAGGGAAAGTCCCAAGGGGTTCGGGCAAGACAGTATTTGGGGTAACTGTGTTTGATGTCAGTGCAAGAGACCCTTCTTTCCCAGAAATCAGCCGGCATCTCAGGAATGCTGAGGTCCTGCTCCACTCTCCATTACTCTCTCTGGCTAAGGTACCCCCTACCCTCTGAGTTACTTTCTGAGTCTTTGGAATTCTCTCGGATGGGTCTGGCCATTCAATCACGCCTGGCAAATGTCTCTGATGAACTAGACTTCATATGGAAAGGGTCCCAGAAATCCTCCCTGTCCCCGCTATGCAGGGTTTACATAGTGGATATGCAGATGAGTCCCCTTTTCTGGGATTAAGTCTTCCCTTCCCTCAATTCCTGGCATCAGCATCAGCTGCCCATTGGAGAATGAGCTTTGTCCTCAGTCTGGGCAACTGCATGGGGAGATGTCTACTCTAGCTGTTGTTCACTGAACCTCCAGCCTGCACTGCCTTCAGCTTTGAGGCAGTCTCTCTGAAACAAGTCTCAGTCTTAGCCCCTAGCCCGGTACACATCCCATCTTCAGAGAGGACGCTTACCTTTGCTGCATCCAGTGCCTTCCTACTCCTGACCCTGTGTGTGAGGTTTGCCTTTGCTCTTCCGGGAAGGTGGTATTTGCCTCTTCCCAGGAGAATCTGGCCTGGCTCTCTCCCAGGACCCCAGAACTCTGTGCTCTGATGAGAATTTGTACCTCCACCATGAGGCTCAACTGTACACCTGTCTCTGATCACAGCCTCAACCATCTTCAAGGTCAGATTGGCGAAGCTCTGCCCTGACTCCCAGCACCATTCATGGTTTGCCATTGCAGTCAAATGTTTCCTTCTTCTTGAGAAATCTCCAAGGGAGAGGGTCCCCTGGAGGGCACATGGATGCCTTTCTATCCCCCAAGTCTCATGGCTCCTCTTAGAATCCTCCTCTGGTCAGGGCTGGTCCTGAATTTAGAATTCTCCTGACAGCCTCGTCCTCCTGCTGAGGAGGTGCATTGCATGGTTATGGAATTACTGAGAGCCAGTTACCCAGCAAATGGGCCATGGGATATAACTCAGGAAGACGTGACCCTGGCTGAGTTCCTGCATAATGTGCTTCGGCCGAGTTCAGCCTTGATGCTTAGGCGGCTGAAACTTAAACTTCCCAGAAATCAAAGTGTGAGGACCCTGTGATAGTGGTTGGAATGGGAAAAATTCCATTTAGCTATGTATACATATACTGGCAGTACATACAGTCCTCAGAGATGGAGCCACCGCTCATGAGTCATGTGGAGTTGAGCAGAGCCTAGCCTAGGCCCCTTCCCAAGGTCCCCTGCTCAGTCCAAGTCCAGTCCAGGTGTCCATCCATCTTTTCTTTCAACAAGTAGACTTTTGAGCATTAGTTGCATGTCAAGAACTTCTACTGGACACAGGGGATACCTAAATTTCAGGGTGCGTATTTAGTAGAGGGGCAGAGGGAGGAAATACACTAGATAAATAGTATTAAATAAATCACTAATATAATTTCAGATAGTGATGAGTGCTATGAATATAATAAAGGCAACTAACTAGAATATGGGAGGGCTCCTTAGATAGAGTGGCCAGGGGACACGTCTTTAAAGGCATGATCTGAGCTGCGCCCTGAGTCACAAGAAGGAGTTCACTGCGTAAGGGTTTGGGGAGGGGCATTCCAGGTAGAGGAAACCAGAGTCATCATGAGCAGTTTCTATTGTAATCTAAGTGTAGGGGGCGCCACTAGAGGGATTTATGCTGGGGATTGATATGATCTCATTTAATTATTAAAAGATCACTTCGGCTGCTTGTGGAGAGAGTTGAAGGGGAATAGAGTCGGGGGATCTATTAGAAAGAAAGTTCTGGATTCATGCAAGAGATCATGACAGCGGCCTGGACCAGGGGAGTGGAGAGGCATCCGCTCATCATTCAACAAGTGTTTACTGAGCAGGGACTCTCTGCCCACGCTATTCTGGGTTGATGGGAATAAGACAGTTTCATTCTCTGCTCTCATGGGATTCCCTCAAAGTGAAAGAGACTTTGTTTCTAGAAATGAAACAAATATCAGGTCATATATGACCTATAGCAGATGGTATATTTGTTTGCTAAGGCTGCCATAACAAAGCATCACAGTCTGGGGTCCCAAACAGTTATTTTATCACAGTGTTGGAGGCTAGAAGTCCGAGATGAAGAGACAGGTTTGGTTTCCTCCATGGCCCCTCTCCTCTGTTTGTGGATGGCCGCTTTCTCATTCTCTCTTCATGTGGCCTTTCCTCTATGCACACCTGCCCCTGTGTGCCTGTGTGTCCAGGTCTTTTCTTCTCATGAGGACACCCTTCTCAGGGCCCACTTTAACAACCTCATTTCTACTTTAATCACCGCTTTAAAGGCTCTCTCACCAAATACAATCCCAGGGTGAGTTACTGAGCATTAGGGCTTCAACATATGAATTTGGGGGTACACTTTAGCCCATAGCAGATGGCAACCCATGCTGTGAAGAAACATAAAACACAAAGATGGACAGAAGTGGATAGATTAGGGATACATTTAGGGGGTAAAGCTGACTGGTCCCATGTGATGGTTAGATTGGGAGCCAGAGGCACCAGAAATGGAACATTCCCAGCTTTGGGGCTTAAGCCACTGGTACAGGCTCAGGTGGTGTGAGTCTGGGGAGAATTGTGTTCTGCCTTCCAAGGTACTGACCGTGCTCATGAGATCACATGTCATGCAACCTGCTGGTGGCTTTGGACTGTCCATTGGACTGACAGTGCCTTCTTCCCGACTCCAGACTAATATGAATGCATTTATAACTTCACTCAAACATTGTTAGACATTTAACTAGATGGAGAAATATGCATTTTCTTTATGTCAGGCTTTTTAATTCTCCACTTCTGTCCTCCAAAACATCATTTCTATTAACATGTGTTCAGCATTTATTACTAAGTATTCCAAAAGTTCCAGGGGGGTTGGTGCCCAATTTGCAATTGTATTCTTGATCAATTTGAGCTGGAGTTAGGGCTTTAAACGCTTGCCTTGCAGTCTCCAAAACAGTTAAGGAAAGATAGGCATACCACTAGAAGGAAATTATTTTCCCATATGAACCAAAATCTCTCGTCTATATTTTAAAGCCCATTTAACATTTTTGTGTTATTTTAATAGTGTTTCAGCCATAGTTCCCCTGCACTGTTGTTTCTCAGTGTTAGCTGATAGCCACTGCAGCTACAACTGTGTACGAGAAATGTCAGCACAATTTTCCACCCAATTTCAAAGTTTCTAGCTAAGTTGACTTTTAGAATTTTTAAAACTATTTTTTTACACCAACCTTGTGGGACAATGTCATTGAACCCGTGGAGTGTCTGCGACACGGTTCTGATGTATGTACTGAGCTTTCTCCTCAATTGTGTGGCTTCCCACTGAGCACTGTCAGGTTTAAAGCACGCGATAAAGGGCAGAATAATATGTCTTCAGATGCTTCAATGACATCTGCAGGAGTTTAAATGTCACCAACATCAAGGCATTTTACCCCAAATGCACAGCAGTTTTCTGATAAGCCCATTCAGCAGGATCCCATTTTTGGGGGGCTGAGTCTCAGTGGAGATTAAGTGTGGAATGCTGGTCTGGATCCTGAGGTCAACTGTATTTGGCCGAAGGTCAGTGAGTTGAAGCTGGTGGGATGATAATGTAGATGCTGGGGGGAAATAACAGTCGAGAGAGCACAGGGCTTAGAAGTAAACTGGAGAGTGGGGCTGGAGTTGAGAGGAGGGTCAGAGAGACCAGGAGCTCAGAGAAGTGGACCAAACAGGTTGCCAACATAAGGAGAATGTCCACAGAGAGAGATGCCTGTCATGATCTGGGGATGAGAGCCCTGGTCTCATCAAAGATCAGAGACCATCATTGTTTCATATTGATGAAAGTTAACACTCAGGATGATTAAGCTTCTAAATTCTCTGCCACTGAACCTAGAAGGAAGGGAGGGAGAGGGATGGAAGATGAAGGAATCAAGGCAAACGTTCTGCTTTTTCAAATCAGAAGAAAGTGGGGACATTGGTCCAGAGAAGATCATTTCTAATTGCATAAATCCCAAAGGTTAATCCATTTGCCCACTGTTCCCCAAAGGCAAGGGGAGGCATCCCTTTATAAAGCCTAACGCAAAGCCTCCCAACACTACAGTTAAGAGTCTGAGCTCCCTTCTCTCATGGGGTAGATGCTCCCTTTGCCCTTTAAACCTGTGGCTTAAATGGGCTTCGGACTCATGGAACATATTCCCATGTGAAGAAATGACTTGAACGGAGAGTTCCAAAAATAACTGTGCAAATTATATAGGAGAGCAGAAAGGAAACAGTTTCAGACAATCAGAGCAGCATGACATGTGTCAGGTTGACTAGATGCAAGGAATCTTCAACTCTGAGATGCTCACAGGAGAGGTCTTCCTTGGGCCCTGACAGTTGACTCCACTCTAGCCATGGGTCCGGAAGGTAGCACGAGGGGGGTCTCTGAACTATTGTTATTTGTAAAAAAAACCAGAGCAGAAGGTATATGTTTTTGCACCAGCGTCTGCCTAATCTCACCAAGGTTCTTGGTTTTGCTGAGCTTTAGAGGCAGTGATGCAGTTTGGTAGACCAGATAGTTGAGAGGGTGAAGGCAGTGGGGATGAAAGGTAAGGAAAGTGATCACTGGTGATAAAATATTTGGGAGCAATGAGAGGAGCCTGGAGAATCAGCACAGCCTTTCCTGTGAGCCCTTTCTTTGGACCCTAGGGTCCAGGTGACACCATTGACCTCCCTTTGCCCAGGAAACAAGAGAATGTGCTCATTAAATGCTGATTTGGGGCTAACATGGATCTGGTCTGAATTCTGTTGCTGTCATTACTGCTGTGTAGCTTTGAGCAAATTAAACTTGGTGAGCCTTGGTTTCTGCTTCTCTATAAGGGAAATAATATTAGTGTTTGCTTTACAGGAATGTTACGAAGTTAAATTAGATAAAATCTCTAAAGCATTTATCACAGTACTAGTACCTGGCATTGTAGGAGCTTTCAAATAAATGACATTATCATTATTATTTGTGTCTCTGGATATTTGACTCGCTCTGGCAGATAGGCCCTTTTGCACCTCCTTGATCTCTTAACAACCCCCCATTTGATCCCATTCTGGTAGTGGTTGATGTGATAAGGACCCATGGCATTTTTGTACCTCGTGGAAGAAGGTCGTTCTTCTAGGGGTAGGTTATCAATCCACTCATCTTTGAAGTGCTCACATAGGTGAGGACTTATCTCCACAAAAAAAGGAGATGGCCCCAAGTCACCCAACATATGTTTGATTCTAGAATTGATCGCTTATAGACCCTGAGTTTCTTTTGAAAGCCCTTTCTTCTGTTTGCCGAGTCCCCAAAGTAAGTTCCCATTTCCTTCCCATCTTTCCGAGACACCGTAGCTTAGAGTGAAGAATGTAGACTGTGAACATTTTTTTGAGTTTTCTGTGCCTCAGTTCACTTACTGTGACATAGAGATAAAACCACCAACTGCATCGGTTTAAAAGAGCTACTGTGTAAATACTGCGCATGACACCACTCACAGTCCACCTATGGGAATGAAAGCTACTAGCATCTCTGCCCCCTCCCCTCCTTCCTCACCTCCGCCCTTTCTCTCTCCTTCCCTCTCTTCCTCCTCAGTATCTTCTTCATTAGCAACAAGGCCACGTTGGAAGTCTGAGGCCCAAAGGTGCTTCACTTCAGCTTTCTTCTTTCTACCCACCCAGGCTACAGGAGGAATTTTCTATCTTGAACCCCTCCCCCAATTTCTTCTTCTAAGCATGGCAGTATTGCCCAGCAGTTAATATGGATTTGAGGTCCTCAGAGACCTGGATTCATGGCTTGGTTCCCCCACTTTCTGGCTGGCTGACTGTGCCAAGTCATGTAACCCCTCTGAGCCTTAATTTTCTGACCTGAGAAATGGAGATACTGCCCACCCCATGGATTTTTGTGAGATTTTAGGCAAGAGGATGCATGAAAGCTCTCAGAACATACCCAGCTCATAGTAAGCGATCCATCAACAGTAGCTCCTCACTGAGCCAGGCCACTTCCCAGGAACACATTCCACCCTGCCAGGTGCTGTGCTGAGCTGCCAGGTGCCCACAGGGAAGGTGGTTCCCACTGTTGAGTTCTGTTCTCATGTGCTTTCTGGTTTCTCTCTCAGGAAAAGCACCTCACTTTCTGCGGCTCCAAAATGTCGAGGTGAACGTGGGTCAGAATGCCACATTCCAGTGCATTGCTGGCGGGAAGTGGTCTCAGCATGACAAACTTTGGCTCCAGGTAAGGATGGGAGAGGCCTCCTCCTCACACCTTAGTAAGGAAGAATGTACCTGCTGTGATGAAGGACTTGGTGGGGAAGGGGAAGGGATATTTTTTAATTACCTCTGCTCCTTAGATGATATTTAGCATCCATGATCTTATTAAATAGCAACTAATTCTATTATGTAGACATCAGAATTCATAGTTTCGCTCCTCTTCTTGGATTTGAGCACATTTCCCGCAGTTGGAAAATCCCCGGATGCAGAGCGCACCTAGAGGGGCTAGCTGTTGTTCCTTGCTCCTTAGCAGGACAGTAGACTGAAAATGACAGTGATGCCTGCCTCTCCTGCTCCCCTGGGCAGCCTACTGACCCAGGAGAGCACAGCACACTTCCACGTGTCACTCAAGTATTACGTGGAGTTATTTACTCTTTTCATTATAATTAGTGTTCGAGTGCATCAGGCTCCCAAGAAGCTTTGTCATTTCAGTGGCTTGAGCTGAGCCTTGAGAAAGAGACGGGACAATCACAGTACTTTCGCATCTTTATTTGGCTTTCCCAATTATTTTATGATCGTTATTGCTGCAGTTCTGAGTTGCACACCCTACGCCTTGAGTCTACGGGTGGAAGGATGTTAACGCAGAATGTAATTGAAGTTTTGAAGAGAATAGGTGGGGACGTGTGGCGTGGCTCTCTCCCTCGTCTGATTTATCTACTTTTCAGTGTAAACCAAATCCCATCTCCCAGAACGCTTTCCAGGTGGCTTACGATGGCACATAAAACGTGACAAGATAGCAGAAATTAAAAGTGAGGCGAGATAGAAGGAAAAGAATACGGTGGGGCTGGAAAGAATGCTAACACGGTGTTTCTCCACGTCCGCCGCTTACGTGGGCCACAGCAGCGGAGCCGCCAACGGAATAAAGGCAGCTTGTCAGATCCACAGTTCCCAGTGTCCACGAGATAAACACGAACCAATTGCTTGGGAAAATTCTAACTGTGGTTCACACGGGCCAGACAGGAATTGATCCCAGGAGTCCTCATAAAGGAACAGCCTGTGATGTAAGGAACTGCGCTCGCCGCTGCGGTCTTAGCGAGGGCACGCGAGTGCGTTTCATGGGCTTGTTGCACATAATGATGCTTGGCGTATAGGCAACTGGGGACGTGGCTGAGGAGAGGGCGGGGGGTGGGCAGTCCGATTTGACAGAGGTCTCTCGCTCGCTGCTGATCCATCTGTGTCCTGGGATTCTTTTCTGGGATCTGGTGAGTGAACAGATTCAATATTTCTTTAAGGAAACCTCCCCAAATATTGTCTCCCTCGTCTGTATTTCAGGAAATATTGGGAGACAGACAGTTCCCCTATGCACTCTGACAAATGCCTGCTTGGCTAGTTAAGTCCAGAGTTATATCCACCAGTGTCGTTGGAAATAGGTTAACATCTTTCTACACCTGCTACCCAGGAGACAGCTGCAGCCTGGATCGGAGACGGGCTAAGGCAGTGGCAGATTTCTTAGGCAGTTTTCCTATGGATTTGTTCCAGCACCTAGAGGTGCAGCCTACAGACTCGCCAAAGCTCTGTTCCATTTAACGGCGCTGGGGCGACTGAGCCTGAGAATTTCCAAAGGAATTGAAATAGACACATCGTGACCAAGAGTCTCCACAAGACACCCACCGCCGGTCTAAGTTTCAGCAAGGCTATTTCCTGCTGTCGCTTCCAAGATAAGCCCAGGAATCTCTGAGTCAGCAAAGGCAGAGACCGTTTACCCACCAGTTTTAAGTCAGGGGAAGGAAGACACTTTGTTTCCAGAATAGCATGTCAGTGGCCCTTCTTTCTGGCAATGGTTGGGGAGCAGTCAGTTTGAGATCAGTCCTATCACCCGTGTTGTAGAGAATGCTTGCCTTCCTTTCTACAGAGCAGGACTCTGTAGCCTGCTCATCCTTAAATGGGTTCAGGTGATAAATTAAGAAGTTAAACAGGAAGACCAGCCTGTCCCCCTGCTTTACAGTCTCCTGGAAACTCAATATGCTCTTTAGAAGACCCCATCTGCTGGTGCTGGCTTTCACGGGGTTACAGCGTGAGTCCTGGCTACGAATTCATGGACAGAACTGTGCACTTGTGCCTAGAACAACTCTAAGCCTGCAGGGAAGAGGCCGATAAAGGCCCACTACCAGCTCATCTTGTTCTGCGATGATTCCCCCTGAGGTGAAGAGTATGCAGTGAATGGTGCACGTTCTGTGGCCTCATTCATAACTTGCTGCTTTCTTGTGGGATACTTTGGTCTGACGGACCCAAACTTGCACGTTTTCAAGCATTTTTTCAAACACATAGACAGTGTGCATTCTCAGTAGACTGTCTAGTCCAGCGGTTCTCAACCTGTGGGTCGCAACCCCTTTGGGGGTCGAACGACTCTTTCCCGTGTCGCCTAAATACATCCTGCGTATCAGATATTTACATTACGATTCATAACAGTAGCAAAATTACAGTTATGAAGTAGCAACGAAAATAATTTTATGGTTGGCGGTCACCACAACATGAGGAACTGTATTAAAGGGTCGCGGCATTAGGAGGGTTGAGAACCACTGGTCTAGTCTAAGGTTTGGGGAGCCCTTTACAGCAAGAAGAATACTATGCAGGGTAAAGTAGGCGTAACTGGACTGCCAGGAGGAGCAGTGTAGCTCAGGAATGCATGTGGGCATGTTTCCTAGAAGATCATTTGGCAATAGATACCCAAAGCCGTACATGTGCACATCCTTCCAATAAGTGATTGTACTTATGGGAGTTTACTCAGGCAAATAACCAGAGACAGGAAGATTATCTGCCAGTGTGTTCAACAGGATGAAAAACGGAAAACAACCCACGTGTCCAGCAAAAGGGACTGATTAAGTAAATGCTGGAATGGCGTCGTTAAATTCCGGTTATAGAAGTCTCTCTAATGACATTGCCACCATATGTATTTAGGTGAAAAGAGCAAGTTTTAAAAACAATTTATATGTTCAAGGTATTCATTTTTATGAGCAAACATATACAGCAGTCCCTCCTATATGCACAGTTTCAGTTGACTGTGATCAACAGTGGTCCTAAAATATTAAACGGAAAATTCCAGAAACAGACAATTCATTTGTGTTAATTAGTATGCCTTTCTGCGTAGTGTGATGAAATCTCAAGCGTTCCTGCTCTGTCCCACACAGGCTGTGAATCATCCCTTTGTCCATCGTGTCCATGCTCTATACGCTACCCCACCTGTTAGTCACGCAGTAGCCACCTTGTTTATGAGATTGGCTGGCACAGTATCACAGTGCTTGCATTTAATAACACTTATTTTACTTAATAATGACCCCAAAGCTCCAGAGCAGTGATGCTGACAATTCGAATATGCCAGAGAGAAGCCATAAAGTACTTCCTGAGAGTAAAAATATCTGTATCTGTGAAGAAACATAGTGTATATAGGGTTTGATATTATCCACAGTTTCAAATATCCACTGGGGTCTTGGACCTCATCCCCCATGGATGTGGTGGAACTGCTGTACTGTGTGTTTTTTTTCATCTCTATTCTTTTTCATTTTATCTAAATACACTAAAATGAGTGTAGGTGACTAATATAAATAGAAAAATGCGATTAAAATGAGAAAAATGGTCAAGGATATTCTAAGGATGGCAGGAAGCCTTAGCAGTGCGTTGGGGTAGCTCATTCCTCAGTGAGGGTAGCACAGGCCCCTGCCCTCCCTTGAGGCTACAGGTAAAATGACCCTTGGGTTTTCCCCACACCCTCATCGCCACCATCGGCTACTCTTTTTGTAAAAAAAAAAACACACACACCATGTTTTTATTGATTTCAGAGGGAGGAGTGGGAAATAGAAAAATCAATCATGAGAGAGAATCGTTGATCAGCTGCCTCCTGCATTGCCCCTACTAGGGGATTGAGCCTGCAACCCAGGCATGTGCCTTGACTGGGACTTGAACTGTGATCTCCTGGTTCATGGGTCTATGCTCAACCACTGAGCCACACCAGCCGGGCCCATCAGCTACTCTTCATCCATGAGGGGATTTAGGAATATTTCATGTATCACCTGGTCTTTATGGAAGACCGTGGCCCATGGGGGCCTTGCTCACACTTCTCAGAGGTTCCAGAGGAGACCCTATCAGCCCCACTGCAGGACTAATTTCCAGGCATCCCTACAAAGGACTTGCTCCACCAGGGGTTTTTACAACAAATAACATTTGAAGAGTCCCAGAAATAAGGCCATGTGCCCAAATGTTCTGCACAGGTCTCAGCAAGAGCCGCGTATGTGTTCAGATGAATCACAGGCACTGAGCAGGGTGCACACCCTAACCTGGCAGGAGAAGGATCCTGCCCAGTGAGCGCGTCAGATGCACAGCAGCTACACCCAGCTGAGGAGATAAGAGGACACATTCATCCTTGCTGCAGCCCAGTCTCCCAGGAAACCCATTTTCTCGCTCCCCCGCAGGGCTAGCGCTGGCTCCCAGGGCTGTGAGTGTTCTGGAAGCAGCTCCTCCTTCTGCACCTGTACCGGGTGTTCCTTGCACTGTGGGACTTCTGTTGAAAATCTAGTGGTCACACCATAGCTGAACAATAATGATAAATTAATAATACTCATTCCGGCTGGTGTTTATTGAGTGGTCACACATACGATGTATTTCATTCTCATAACCTGTATTTCATGTAGATACTATGTCTAACCCGTCGTATAGATGAGGGGGCTGAGCCTTAGGGGGTAGATGAGTGGCACAGGTCAGAGTCACCCAGGTCGTGCCTGGTGGAGGCAGCGTTGGAGTGTTGGCATGTGTCATATTCCTAAGTCCTGGGTTCACCCTTCCACACCCACCTCCTGGGCCTGTTACCCTGTGTCACCACTCCAGTCTTTCTTTCCATACAGATGGCTTTCTATTAAAATAATCATCTGTTTAGCACATACTGACATGCCTCTCATTTGCACTGTACTAGATACTTAAATAGAGTTGAGTTTCTCAAATCTACATAGTCAATGAAATAAAAATACCCCAGGAATATTTTTCAAGTTACTCCCCTCTGGTTGCCTTCTTCCTTCTCCTTTCTTAGCCACATTTATTAAATGTGATGTCTGCACTTGCGGTGGGGCTTTCTTCAATTCCCACCTCTCCCCAGAGCGGCCCTCATGAAGAGCACTATGTTTTCTGGGCATTTTAATTATGATGTGTCTAGGCATGGGCCTGTTTGGATTCTTCTTGCTTGGGGTTCTCTGTGCCTCCTGTACTTGACTTTTTCCTTCACCAGGTTAGGGAAGTTTTCTGCCATTATTTCTTCAAACACGTTCTCTATCCCTCTCTCCCTTCCTGCCTCTTACGGCACACCTGCTCTTCTAATATTGTTGCATTTCACATTATCCCACAGCTCCCTCAAGCCGTCCTACTGTTTTTTAATTGTTTTTTTCTTTTTGGTTCTCTGATTGAATGATTTTTTCAACCCTGTCTTCTAATTCACTGATTTGATCCTCAGCTTCCCCTAATCTGCTGTGTATTCCCTCATGTGTGTTCTTTATTTGTGCTATGTCATTCTTTATTTCTGACTGTTCTTTTTTCATAGTTACTATATCTTTTCTCATGCTGTTGAGCATCTTTACCATCATTATTTTTAAGTCTGTTTCAGATACATTTCTTATCTCCGTTTCATTAATTTCTTCTTCTGGAGAATTCTCTTGTTCTTTCATTTGTGGGTTGTTTCTTTGTCTCCTCGTTTTGGCTGTCTGTTTGCGTTTGTGACTATGTATTAGGTAGATATGCTACACCTATCAATCTCTAGTGCAGGACAGTGTCATAAGCTGTTTCTGACTAATTAGATCAGGCTGCAGACTGATAGGATTCCTCTTGATCTGCCCTCAGGCAACCGTCCACAGGTGTGGCAAGGTTTTTTTCAGTAGGGTGGGGTAATTGTTTCTGCCTGGAGGCTAATTGTTATTCTCAGTCTCTGAAGGAGCAAGGTGTTTTCCAATAGGGTGGACCAGCTGTCTTCCCCCAGGTAATCCTGTAATAGCAATTGTCTGTGTGAGAAAAATGACCTTTGCAGTGTGAGGGAATGATTCAGCTCAGGATAACCTGGAGTCTGCCTTCTCAGCTCAAACCCTAGAGCCCTCGATCCTCGCTTCTGCTAACCCAGCTCCAGTCCACTCTGCTGTCCCTCTGCCGGAGCACAAGGTGGGTGGCTCCACAGGGAATTTTATGCATGGGCCCTTTAAGAGGGTGCCTGAATTTCCAGCCATCCCTCCTTGGCAGATAGCTACCACAATGCTTTTCATAGTCAGATACTATGTGGGTACCCTTCTTAGTTCTGGTGCTCTCTGCTGGGGCCCAGCTCAGGAATTAGACCCCAGAGTTCTCAGTGGCAACCCCTGACAGCTGAGATATCTCCATGGAACTTCAGCTGCTGTCTGTAAGGGCCCGGTCAGCCATTTCGTGCCTCCGCCCGTCCTACCAGCCTCTATGCGGTCTCCACTTTTGGTCCTCGGTTATCAGGTTCTCTCCAGCGAGTCTTCCGTTGAGTATTCAGTAAGTTTTTCTGTATTTTATTTGTAATTCCAGTTTGGACCTGGGAGCGTAACTGTGCAGCATCCACTTAATCCATCGCCATTTTTAGCCTCCTTTTATTAATTGTCTTTATTGAGATATAATGTACAAACCATTAGTTCCGAAAGTCTACCATTCGATGGTTTTGGTGTATTTACAAAGCCATGGCACCATCATCACATGCTTTGTCCTTCCTTCTTTTCACATGAAAAAACAGCCCCTTTAGAACAATCCCGGAGCTTTGGATTTCTAGAAGGATGCATTCTCTCAAATTCATCTGCTCTGGATGCCTCCCCCCTCCTCACCCTGTGCAGCTCATCTCTGAGCACCCTCACCTGCTCTGACCTGGAAATCCCCCCTCTCCACTCGTTCTTCCCTCCTTTACTTTCTCAGACCTTTTCATCAGTGTCTTCCCTCTGCCCATCCTCAGTTTACACATTTCAGGTTTTGGTTCTAGCTCATCGTGGCCACAGTGCACAGGAGCTTGGAGAGAGTGCTGGGCAAGGCTGACCTGCTTCTTGCTCTCAGAGTTTTCCTTCTGGAAGACAGTAAGCAACTAATCACAGAGTTAAACATTTCATTACAAATGTGACCAGGCTACCGGGGGCTGGCGGGTGAGGAGAGGGTCTGCTGAGGAGGGAGGAGAGAGAGAGGGCAGGATTATGCATACCAGAAAAGTGCTCCAGGAATTCTGTGTCCTTTGAGAGAATTCTGTGAGGTGAACTGGAAATAGTCGGGGTGGGGAGAGGGTCTGCTGAGGAGGGAGGAAGGAGAGAGGGCAGGATTATGCATACCAGGTAAGTGTTCCAGGAAGACGTGGCCTTTGAGAGAATTCTGTGAGGTGAACTGGAAATAGTCAAAGGGAGATTGTGCCACTTTGGGAGATGGCAGGTGGGCAGGCCCTTCACCACCTGCTCGTCCGCTTGGCTCAGGGCTATGGCTTGGCTCCCGGGGATTGATGCCAGGACCCTCCTGACTGCGCAGGAACTGTGAACCCAGAAATCAGCCCCCAGTGAGCAGCCAGCCAAGCATGCAGTGGGCCCTTGGGAGCGCTTTAGCACAGCTAATCAGAAATGATTTATGTCCACTTAGGTTTCTCTTAACTTTTAATAAAGAATAATCAAAAGCAATTCTCTAGAGACTGCCAAAGAGGCACGAATATGGTCTTAAGAGAATCAAAGTGCCAGGCTCTAGCAAGTTCCTAAATGTCACGCCTTTGAAACAGTATGACTCGAAGTGAAAAGAATATTCATTACGAACGAATTGTGGGAATTTTACCTAAATATTATCTAGCCAGGAGATTTCTGGAGCAATTAGAACAAATTCCAGCTGCAAATGCTGGGCTTTATTCTACTTTTCTTTTTTTTTTCTTTTTTAATCCTCACCTGAGGATATTTTTTCCATTGATTTTTAGACAGAGTGGAAGGGAGGGGGAGAGACAGAGAGATTTATGTGAGAGAGACACATCTATTGGTTGCCTCTTGCACTGGCCCTGACCAGGGCTGGGGATTGAGCCTGCAACTGAGGTATGTGCCCTTGACTGGAATCGAACACGGACCCTTCAGTCCACAGGCTGACGCACTAACCACTGAGCGAACAGTCTGGGGTTACTTTTTTTTCAAATCCTGGAAGGCTTCCAGGAAGGACCCTGTATTAGAACAGTGCCTGTAAAACAGGCATAATGTTCTGTTGCACACGGTTCCCTCTTATTAAAGACCGTGATGCTTCCCTCCTGCCGATTGTAAATCAATTACAAGCCTGCATGCTCTCTCTGAAATAATGACAGCCATTTTTACCGGCTCGGTCTTATCTCTTTGTGAAGGGAGTAATGTCATGACACACAAGAGCAGAGAGGATGGGGAATTGCAAACCGGCGAGGCTATTATAAGATATCTTGATCGCTAATCGGGTCCCATGAAAACAGCAGACTCTCCGTGGCATCAGGTGCTTCTCTTGTTTTTCTCTCTAGGACAGTGGTTCTCAACCTTGGCTGCACATTAGAATCACCTGGGAATCTTTTTAAAACCCTGATTTCTGGGCCTCATCCTCCGGAAATTCTGTTTCTTTGTTATGGGGTGGGGCCACAACATTAGTAACAAAGAAACAGAATTTCCGGAGGATGAGGCCCAGAAATCAGGATTTTAAAAAGATTCCCAGGTGATTCTAATGTGCAGCCAAGGTTGAGAACCACTGCTCTAGGAGGATCCTGAAGATGAGACAGGTCGGGCCCAGGGATGGGAGGCCCGGGGGTGGGAGGAACGTGTGCTAGGGTCAGGCATGTTCAAGTGTGGGTGCTTGCGACCCCTGCTCTTGCAAAGAGTGTCCTTTCAGACCAAGACAGTTTATTCCACACAAAACACTACAAACTATGGGAAGGTGGAATTCAAGTTATATTTTCAAAGAGACAGATTCAAGAGGAGAAAGAAAAAAAGAGAACAAGGCCATTGAGTCAACTGTAAAGTGCCTTTTTCAATTGAGAACACCTGTGTCCCCTGGAGGGGTGAGTTGGAAAAAGGTTCACCTTCTTGGCAGATTCAGCCCCAGGGGCACATAGCCAGGCAAGCAGAGCCTTTGGGCAAAGGAAACAGATAGTCTTTGCTTGACCTCTCTGCCTCAGTTTCTGCATTTGCAAAACAGGAGTATTAATAGGACTTGTCTCAGGCTTTATCATGCATCAGAATCACCAAGAGCATCTGTTTAAACAAAAAATGGGACCCCACCCCTTGAGTTCCTGATTTATTAGGTCAGGGGCGGAGCCTGAGAATCTGCATTTCATCACGTTCCCAGGAGTGCCAATGCAGGGGGCCTGGGGACCACACTTTGAGAAACACTGCTCTAGATCTTTCTGAGAGCATTGCCCTTTCCATGCCAGCCTTGTTTTCCTCCAGGAAGTTTGGTATTTCAGTACTTACTCGACTTTATGTTTTACCCTTTATGCTGTTTGTTGGAATCTTCACCCAGCCTGTAAATTCCTCTGGGCACAAATTATACTTTCCACACACTACACTCTCTCATTTTCTGTTTTGTTAAATAATGAGTACATTTTCAGTGTGATCCATAATAGAATAAGGAAAGGGGAAAACAAATCTCAGACTACTGAGCCTAATCAGCAACATCTGCAAGTGGATATCAGCCCAGGAATTCTCTTAAAAATTTCCATTTCTAACAAGTTCCCAGGTGATGCGGATGCTGCTGGCCCAGGAACCACCCTTTGCAAAGCACGTGCCTAGGGATTTTAAAAGCATCAAGTGAATTCTATCATGCGAGCCAGCTAACACAGTGCCAAGCACATACTGAGCCCTCGCCAATGTGACTTGTACTAAATAAGTGCTCAGACAAATCTCATTACGTTAATACATTTATCAAACCCAGTTATGGGATGCTATGCGTGGGAGACAGGGTGCCTTTTCAGAGGAAGATGGGTTATTTCAGGGGTGCTCAGCTCCCCTACCCTGTCAGTGTTCTTAGGAGGTCAGCTTCGCCCCAGTTTTTAAAGACATAGATTTCAGAGCCGACTACCAGCCAAGAAGGCAGTGGCTCACTGGATTTCAGGACACCCCTGTATACGTCCTGTAGGGGGAAGCAGAGAGAGGGGTGCTGGGTGAGAGGGATGCTACCAGTGGTTTTTCTTTTAAGTTTTTAAAAAATATATATTTTATTGATTTCAGAGAGGAAGGGAGAGAGAGAGAGAAACATCAATGAGAGAGAATCATTGTACGCCTCACAATGGGGATTGAGCCCAAAACCAGGCATGTGCCCTGACTGGGAATCAAATCATGAACTCCTGTTTCATAGGTTGACACTCAAACACTGAGCCACACCGGCTGGCCAGGTGTGATAGTATTCTTTATGGTTTAGTGCCCCTAACCCTGGGCACTGTGCCTGTTGGCTGCTCAAGGCTCACAGCTCCCACTTCCCCCAGAGAAGTGCCCTGGGTCAAATGCGAACTTTCTTTCTCTCCCCACTTGAAAGGCCAGGGCCAATGCCTGACTCCCATGGGGTTCAAATGCTGGCTCCTTGCTTCAAGGTGGGATCAGCCCTGTGGTTTGCTCCACGCTCTGGACTCCAGTTTGGACCACACCCTTGCTGAGCTCCTCGCCTTGCCCTCTCCTGCACTCCATCTCCTGAGAGCTCTCAGTAAGTCACCGTGCCTCAGACGCTGCTTCAGGGAGCCTGAGCTGAGGCACTGGGACATTTGCTCAGTTGGCTCCTAGACTCAGAGGGGCTAGAAGAGCGGTTGTCAACCTGTGGGTCGCGACCCCTTTGGTGGTGGAACGACCCTTTCACAGGGGTCGCCTAAGACCATCCTGCATATCAGATATTTACATTATGATTCATAACAGTAGCAAAATTACAGTTATGAAGTAGCAACGAAAATAATTTTATGGTTGGGTCACAACATGAGGAACTGTATTTAAAGGGCCAGAAGGTTGAGAACCACTGGGCTAGAAGATGATTCCGATTTAGAACAACAGACCCAGGTCTGAAAGACTTTGCCACAGAGGAAAGGAACCCAGCCCTGAAATTTCAGAGCAAAGATATACTTATGTCTGAAAAGGATTCCAGGAGCCAGAAGAAAATTTCCAACAAACCAGAGCGGTAATGGGCCTAAGAAGGAATCTGCCCTCTGCATCACCCATGTCATGCTTCTCTCTGGCTTTTCCCAGGACTTGGACTTCCCTTCTTTCCTGGCATCCCCACATTCGCATTCCTGTGCATTTACATGGCACTGATGTCTTGTTTGGGAAGGTTTGCCACCACCTTGTCTCTTGGCTGTGGTCCTATTTCAGCTCCCGGCGTAGCCACTGCTCTCTGCCTCCCTGTGTCCATGCAAACCTGCTCCATTGCCTATGGGCCTGGGTTTCTGCATTCTTTCCTGCTTAATGACCCCTCCCCTTTCGTTCTCCCTTTGCAGTTCCTCTGTCTGGGGCTGGGACAGTGGCTGGGACCTGCGCTCCTTACACATTCACTCTACTTAAATCCTGTCTCCAGGTTGCCACAGCATGCTGGCCTCTGGGCCTCTCACCATCGCTGATCTTCTAGAATGCCTCCTGTTCTCTATTTCTGGATTCCTGAGTGACTGCTCATCTGCCTTGACCTTCTGTCCAGTCTCGTCTCTCTGAACTTGCCCTTCATTTCTCCTTGCCCACAGTCCATCACAGCCTGTTACCTCTCGTGGCTCTGGGCCCTCCTGCTCGTCCCTGTCCTGCTGCTGCCTGCTCCCAATATGACAAGTGTGATTATCAAAAGGCCTGTTTTCTAGAGATTTTATAAGACAGCCTGCAATTTCCTATCCTTCGATGGGAGAAAGGCCAGTGGTTCAGGAGCTAGACAGAAAAATGTGAATTGTTCAGGGGGACGTGCTTAATCCTCTCTGATCCAGCTGGGCGTGACATCATTAAGAAGAAAAGTAAATAATACTGGAGGAGACATCAAAATACAATTTAAACTACATGTGAAAAATGAATGTTTTGTACTTAACCAGCCCTTTGCTCTTTGTGTTAGTTTCTTATTGCCGATATAACAATTAAACAAACTTAGTGGCTTAAAAACAACACAGATGTATTACCTTCCAGTTGTGGAGGTCAGAAGTCAGAGCTGGATTCTACTGGGCTGAAAGCAAAGTGTCGGCTGGGCTGTGTTCCTTCCCGCCCCTTCCCTAGCTCCTGGAAGCTGCCCGAATCCCTTGGCTCCTGGCTCCGTCCTCCGTCTGCAAGCCCTCAATCCTGTCTCTCTGACCTGTGTCTGTCACCACGTCTTCTTTGTCTCTGTCCCCTCTGACTCCCTCTTTCACACACAAGGTCCCTGGTGATTGTACAGGGCCCACCTGGGTAACTTCAAGGTCTTTAATCCCAGTCCCTTCTGCCATGGGGGGTGACATATTCACCGGTTCCAGGGATTCGGATGTGGACATCTTTGGGGGGTGTTTTCCTGCTTACCCCACTTTGTGCGGCTATTTCATGTTAATTTGAGAGCTCCACTAATGCCAGAATATGCCTCAGGTGCCGAGTGTTCCACACGCCTTCTCATTTATTCGTCATAATAACTCTGTCAGGTAGACACCGGGATCCAACCTGTTGCATATATGAGGAAACAGAAGCTCAGTGAAATACATTGCCCGCCCAAGTTTGCACAAATTGAACATTTGATTGTGTGTTTGACGATCATTTCCTGTCCTGTCTTTCCCTAGCTCCCTCCCTGTCCTCTTACAAGTATCTAAATAACTGTAGTATCCCGAGACTCCCTGTGACCCCTGGGGGCCAGCGTATCCAGGAGGGGATGCCTTAGATTTGGAAACAATTGCAGACGAGGAGTTGTATACCACACTAGAGGCCCAGTACGTGAAATCGTGCTAGACCCAGACCCGGCTGGCCGAGGGACCTAGCGTCAAGCCCCGCCGGTGCTGTGGGACCCATCAGTGCACCTCCTGGTGACTGGTCTTTGGTCGTTACGGTGTTACAACCACTGGGTTTTTATTATATAGATTGGTTTATGTATTTATTTTGGCACATTACTTTTTTATCTGGGTTTTTATATACTTCCTTATCCTCACTAGTCCATATTCTTATGAACATATACCTCAGTTATTATGGTTTTCATAAATTTTATCAAGTGGATGGCCATTTCAGGCAGAAGACTTGGGTCTTAGTTTAGTGCAGGACAGTGACCCGATATTTCTTGGGATGCGATTTGTGCTCCTTTCACTCAGCTCTCTTCCTTAGGACACCCGTTACTCGTGTGGTGGTTAGTTGCCTGGTCTCCGCTTTCTTCATCAGTCCGTCTCTCCAGTTCCTTTCATCTCTGCTTGTTGGCTTCTGGGTTCTGTTTTTCCAGCCTGGTCACAGGTCGCTGGTTTTCTGCGGCGTTGGTCCTGCGACCCATCCACTTCAAATGCCCTTTGAATTCTGCAGTCGGCATTGTTTGTTTCCTGTAATTCTTCCCTTAGCTTCTCAAGGTTTATTTTCTTTTTTGGTACATTTCCTTTGCCACTCACCTCTCAGCTCCTGTTTCTTAGAGCCCATGTGTCAATATCACTCTTGTTTTCTCCTTTTTTATCCTCTGAATTTCTTAGCTGTTCAAAGCCTGGGGCGGAAAAGCCTGAGGAAAAGTTGGGTGTCTCCTGAGCTGTCTGGTTGGGACATTTCTGCTTATTTGCCTTCCACCTTCTACACAGCACCCCTCCCTCCATGCCTTGTCATTGTCCTTTTTTTTTTTTTTTTTTGGCCCTCAGCTAAGGAATTGATAGCAAAATCGGTGGATCCTGGTCACACCCACACACCCGTTGCTCACACTGTCCCACATTTGGGAATGAGGGGCTCCAGGGGGTGAGTGAGGAGAAGTAGTGACCCCCACATTAGAGCCACACAGGTAGTGTTTCAGGATGGGCTCTGAAGCCGATGCCCTGCAGTCAGATCCCGGCTGGGCCGCTTCCCAGCTGTGCAAACTTGGGCCTGCAGTGTCACTCCTCGAGCTTTGGCTTCCTCATGTATACAGACGGATGATGTGCGCCCACCTCAAGGGCTTTGGTGAGGCATTAATGGGAAGGCATGTAAAGCAGCCCGTAATAGTGCATAGTCACCATTAGCTTAAAAAAGAAAGAAAACAGTGTCCATGCTGTTATGAGTAAGTCAGGTTAGACGACCTCCACCCATCACCCATCACCCACTCCTTTGTATCCGCCACGGTGGCCCTGCAGAGCCTTGCCCAACAGCGGGGGAAATGGGCTCTTTGGCGTCTCCATCTCTTCCCAGCCCTCCTCTACATTTGGCCAACTCGTCCTCAAATCAAGGCACATCCCTGCAATTTTCCAGAATTTCCTCCACTTCCGCTGCACTATTTTGGGAAGGGAGATGTGGTTGGAGCCTGGGCGGTTCCCCATTGTCTGATTCTACTTGTGCCCCGAGGCAGGTGGTTGGCAGGTTCAGCCCCAATGAGCTTCCTTCCCCTCCCATTTCCTTGTGTTGTTGTTTTTTTTAATCGTCTTGTTGTTCAGTTTCTGGTTTGGGAGGGGCTTGTGACTGCCTCATATACTGCCATGGCTTTTAAAAAATACCAGTTCTTTTATTATTTTCAAGTATAAAAACAATACATGTTTGAGGCATAAAGTCCAGAGAATGCCAAAAAGTAAGTCATTATCACCTGCAATCAACCTGTCTAGTCTGGAGCAAGTCCTTGGCTTCCTGCTCATTACCCTCCCCTGCGGTCCCACCTCAATCACCTGGCCCCACCCATCGCAAGGTGGCTCTACCCTCTCTGGTGTCCCAGTCCTGACACCTCACGAGGGGGCGGTGGAAGACGACATGGGTGAAAGTGGGCCGTGCCTGTGGTGGAACTGTTTTCTTTGTGCAGGAAATGAAGAAGACTTGGGGACATGGGGAAACTAATAAATCACAAGGCTTTCCTAAATCCAACCAGACAATTAGAACACTCAATTTTACTTTTGGGAAAAATATTTAAATGAAGGCAGGCTGTGAGGAGAAGGCCTGAGTGAAAAGAATGCTCGGCTTGAAGTTGGAAACCCTGGATTAGGGACTTATTTGCTCCACATATTTATTTAACCTCGCCACCATGCGAGTTCTAAGAACAGCAATAATAGACACTCAAGCAAGTCTGTGAGGATTAAAAAGGAGATTCAGGGTGCTTAGTAAATACTCAAACTGCATCTTCATGCCTGTGTTTTACCTGTGTGTGTTTTACCAGTTTTTATAACCTGCTGCTGTAAAAGGATCTCATTCAAACTCAGAATGTCACCCCTACCATCCAGAAGGGTAAAGGCAAAAACGCTTGTGCAGTCACCTTGATTCTGTCTTGTCAAGAGCTTTCCTGGCAGGGTGCTGGAGATGAAAAGAGCAAAGTCCCGCTCTCCGGGAGCTCCCAGGACACAGTGGGAAGTTTGTGCCACACACAGAGTGACTAGCTCCCAGAAGGTGGTGTGACAGTTGGGGGAACTTACCTGAGAATGTGATGAGCCGAACTGGGTTTTAAGGGAGAGGGAGTATCCCTAGGGACACAGGAGATCCCAGGCAGAGGAAAGAGCATATGCCACGGAGGGGAGGTGCTGAAAAGCCCCCGTCCATACTCTACCCTGGGGCCAGGTTGGTCCTTGGTGGGTGGGACTCAGAGCCTGTGTTCGGGGTACCAGGACACCAGTATGGGACTGGGAGCGAGGCTGTTTTTGATCACTTCATGGGGTGGGTTTTTACTAATCTGTGCCTGCCTTTGGAGGAACTGGGTGGATCCTGCTTAAGAGGTGAAGGAAAATGGGAGGAAGGTTACGGGGCTAAGTGCCAACCCCCAAATGCAAGCTGAGCAAGGAGCCAGGTGTTTAGAAGCGGCCTGTGCCCTCTCTCATCTGCCCTCTTGAATCAGCTCAGCAACAGTGTTTATTCTTGAATCAGCCAGCCAAGGAAACTCCTTATGATGGAAAGCCACGCCTGCCCCCCTCCCCCACAGCCTTCCAGGGCGTGGGATGGGTGGAGCCTCTAGGCTCCAGGTCACCTGGGAGCACTTGATGATATGATTTCTCCTCTCCCTTCCTCTGTCCTGCAGCAATGGAACGGCAGGGACACAGCCCTCATGGTCACCCGCGTGGTCAACCACAGGCGCTTCTCGGCCACGGTCAGTGTGGCGGACACTGCCCAGCGGAGTGTGAGCAAATACCGCTGCGTGATCCGCTCCGACGGTGGCTCTGGCGTGTCCAACTACGCTGAGCTGATCGTGAAAGGTGAGTGCCACCAGCCCTGCCTCTCCCCACCCGGTGGGTGCACGAGGGTTTCTTGGCTAAACCCTTGCAAAGGAGGGATGAAGGGACCTTTGCTCATCCGCTGCTTCTCCTCCTCTCATTCAGGAGCCATAGACACAACGTCCAATCCCACCTCCCCCTCCGAAAAGAGAGACACTGTTGTAAAGTCATGCAATATTGCCTTGTTATTCAGAGTTGGGTCTTACTTGTAGGATCTATATGTTAAAGTCTGGGCATATGGAACATAGAAGACATCTCCGCATTCGGCTTTGTGTTGCACTTAAAGTTAGAAGAATCCATGTCCTTGTGTGTTGGTGGCATTTTGTTGAAGCGTTCAGAGAATGCAGTCATTTCTGAGGGATTTTTTAAAATTGAAAACATGATATAATGGCAGTATTTTGGAAGGACTTTTGAAATAAGTAATTCCTCGCCCCACTGGCCTTGATTTAATTCTTTTCAGTTTTCCTGTTCACCTTGAAGTAGCATTGATACACCTCTAGTGCAATATGCTCATCGCTTCCCTTTCTGCTTCTCAAGGAGCTGGGTATCCCGCTTATTCTTGGAGGCCTGTGTAATCGTTGTAACGCTTAATGGCTGTATGCTATTTCATCCAGTGGATCACCTAGTATTTTCAAATCTGTTTGTACGCCTTTAGGTAATTCCAGGTGTTTTTGTTTTTTGCATCTTTCCTCTGTGCGTGCAACAATGAACTCCTCAATGGTGTTCCTCAGAAGAGAACATTTTTATTCTATTGAACAGGATTATTCCCTTGGATAAATTCCCTGGGGGTAGAATTGGTGGGCCAAAGAATATGAGCATTGTTATGGATTTTCTTTGTTTTGCAATATTGCTTCTGCAAGAAACGGTTTGACACGTTACACTGGCAACAGCAGCATATGAATGTACTCATTTCCCAACGTTACGTTCACCGATTAAAATTTTAATATAGCATAATTTAGTGGATGAAATAATGAAGCTGTTCTTCTTGTGTTAGCTCTGGAATGGTACCTGGTGTGTTTGAAGGTAAAAACATGATCACCCCCTCGTCCCCAGAAGGCTCCTGAGTGTGTTTCCTTGGCTGGTATGAAACCCTTGCCCTTTGTTAGCTGGCCCCGTGGAACTGGTGGCCTGTCCTGGGCCAGACTGGGGTTTGCAGTCTGGAATTCTCTCTCCTGGGCTGTCGTGACTCTGTGTGTATTCACATGGCTGACTCCTGGCTTCCCTGGCCCCCCATTCTGGTGATTGCATTCTTACATCACCCTGTCTCTTTTTCTATATAGCAACATCACACTTCAACATTACAATTTTACTTGGTTTCCTGGTAATTTCCTGTCTCATCCTTCAGGATATAAGCTCTGTGAAAGGAGGGGCATCTTGGTTCACAGTAAGCCCACAGAGCTTAGCGGAGAGCCTGGCCCAAGTGCTGAGCACCAGAACCATATCCATATGAAACCGCGAGTTTGACTGTGTGGACCTGCACAATCCTTCGTTTCAGCAGGCTCACCCTTAAAACATTTGTTGAATGATGGATGAGTGAATGGATTATTGGCCTCAGCAGGAATTCATTTCATCACCATAATGCCGTGAACACTTAGGCTGAAGATCAACAAATTAGGCAGTCATGGACAAAACAACCAAGAAGGAAAAAAAATCATCTTCAAAATCGTTTATATCGAGTGCCATTACCATATAAAAGAAACCACATTTTGATTGCATTAGGCTCCTATCTTCGGGTTTTTTGGTGCCAATAGATAGATTTGTGTGACAAGTGGCCTTTGCAGGCCTTTCAGGTACTCAATGAATATGTAATTTCCTGAGCTGTCCCCTCTGGAGCTCATTATACCTTTTGTGCGGTGGCCCTCCACACTGGAATAGAAGCCCGTGGGACGGCGGACTGTGTTGTGTCATGCTCCCCGCACTTTCCACATGCCGGGCACAGTGTTGGCCCTGAGAGAGGGAGTGAATGACTGCGAGAGCGAGTGTAGCATTCTGCACTTGCACATCAGGTGGATGGAACCCAGTTGTGGGGGAGGGGTCTGGAAGGCCAAATGCAGAGAACTTTGGGGCAGGATGTGAGTCCCATGGTGGATCATTGTTGCCTTTATTTGGAGGGGTGGCCAGGGTTGAGGGGACAGTGATCGATCCTTGGCTGGCTGTGCAGCCTGGGCCAGAGTTCCGCCTGCAGGGAGCCATGCGCTGGCCCCATTTGTGAACAAGAGCCAGCAGCCACTGCCGCTCTGAACCCCTCACCTACAGCCTCCTCTGCTGTTTTAAGAGAGGTGCTGGGTGGCCTCCTTCCCAGTCTCCTTCCAATGGCGATGACAGGTAGGTGCTCCCTGCAACGGGGTCCCTTTTGATTACACCTTGATGGAATCCTTTATGGGATATCACTTTTTCAGTGCGCATTCCCCCCTCCCCCCCACCGCCCCCCTTCCTCCATGTGTTTTCTTCCTTTTTACATGCAGTTGGTGGGAAGGTAGAAGCTGGACACCTGACCCAGGTGCTGATTGCTATCTGTGTGGCCTTGATGCAATCATTTAAGGCCTCCTCTGCAAAGTGGGGACCAGAGCTCTCTCCCCATACACTCGTGTGCTGAGCATGTGAAAGGGAGGGAGGGAGAAAATACAAAGTGGGCCCAATGTGTGCTTGGGAACATTTGGGTCATGGAGTCCACACTAGGTCAGACTCCCTAGCCTGCTCCCATCTCCACCATCACTAAGGCTAAGCCAGAAACCTGGGACAAAGGAAAAGTGGCTGTTCCTGCCTGAGCTCTGCCCGACCACGTGGGCCCCACTCCACCTGGCATCATTCATTCAGAACTCGGGGTTGGGAAGTCATTGTGCCAGGGGGTGGCAGGATCTGGTGGCCCCTCTGATGGCGTTCACAGCAGGTCCTTGCACTGGGCCAAGCAGTGAGGCCCAGCCTGCGTCTCTGTCGCTTCATGCACAGGCGTGGTTCGGGCTGCCTTGCTCACGGCTAACGTGCTATCCTGGGACTGGGAGCATCTGTGCTTCAGAAGACGCCGCCTAATTTGAGTGCAGGTGATATCAAATGCTCAGCGCGACGCACAGATCGAAATGAAAGCAAATTGGAATTACTTAATTCTGACGGGCTGTTTATTGAGTTGTGATAACGTACCTGGGTATATATTAGATTGCTCTGTAATTGAGGTTTCGCTCAATTGACAATCCGGCCCCTTGACCTACCTGTTTCAGACCAGTGTTCACAAATGTGCTGATTCTCTTCTCATTCCTGGTCTCCAACTCTCTTTGATTTCAAGGCATCTTAAGTTATCCCAAGGATGGAGTTCTCTTCGATCAAAGTGATGCAGACGTGGTCCTGATGAAAATTCCTTAATGTAAAAACAATGTGTCATGGGTAGTGATTTTTAAATCAGGCTCCCGGCTCCATTTAACAACCTTCCATGGGCCCAGAGCCCTGTTACCAGTATGCAGATTAGTGCCCAGAAGAAATCTAATGCTGCTGCTGAGTCAGCTGTTCGGATTTAAGTAATGATGCGACTTCCTGCCAGGGCAGCTGGGTGGTTTCAGGCGAAGGGATTTGGATGTCACCACACTTCCAGTCTCAGTCCTGGCCTTAGATCCTGTATTCTCTCTGGGCCTCAATTTCCTCATCTGTTCAGTGGGGGTGAATAGGTTTAATTGGGTCCTTATGAGGGGAAGACATTATATGTCTAGATCCTGGCACAAAGTGGACACGCATGCAGTTACAGCTGTCACTGTCCATCATCATATTTTACTGTCATAATAAGGGGTGGTACTCGAGTAGGTGGTTCATGTTTCCTTGTCCTGCTTAAAGGAATGATAAGCTGTACTGTAGAGATTTAAATTTAGTTATCTGCAGGTCTCTCTCCTCTCCTCCTCTGAAATGGGGTTGATGTCATCAAATGCAGCATATTGGTCAAAATCAGTTTCAGAAATGCTTCATTTATGTTGCACTGTCTTGTTTTTAATTAAAAAAAATTAAAAATACTAAAAAATATAGTTCCAATATTTAAATCCCTCTTGAAATAGTATCAGGTTTGGCCACGTTGAGCCTGCACCGGTGGGTAAGTGTGGCCGCTCCATTCTGGGGCGTGTGTTTCATACTCGCTCACTTCCTACTCTTGGCCTGTTTTGCTCACATAACTAGTCTAATTGCTTTAGGCATTTGAGTTTTCAGCCTCTGGTTTACAGATTTCATGGCTGTAGTAGCTGATTTGTCCCTGTGTTCATTTGTGTAATAGTTTATTGAGCCCAGCTATGTGTTAGGTAGTGTGATAAGCTCATCGTGTACTGGAAAGAGTGATACAAACCTATAATGCATGGCCATCTGGTTTGTGTCTGGCACCTGCTACACTCTCTTACTAATCCCATCAACCACTCTTTGCTATACGTGCTGTTAGTATCTCCCTTGTACAAATGAAAGAATGGTGACTCAGAGAGGTTAGGTAACTTTCCCAACATCACACAGCCTGTATGTGGCAGAGTTAGGATTTAAACCTAGACTTGCTTGTGCCTCAGGTCATGCTCTTTCTTATACCACATTTATTACAAAATCCAACATGGGAGGCCCTGTAATCAGGTGTGAGCTGAGGAAAAACAGAGGGTGGAACAGCTGATGCAGTTGGGGAGTGTCGGAAGGCTTCTAAGGGCGGCCCCATCCATGCTGGACAGCCTGGGTCACAGTTGTGAGACATGAGTGGGTGGATGTTCAAGTCTGGGAATGTAGGCAGGGGCATTTGAAGAGCAGAGTTGGAGCTTTATTCTGTGGAAGTCAGAGGGCTCGGATGGAGCCCTCCATGCATGGTCCACGACAGTGGTGCACACACTCTCTTGAGGCTGGACCTCTGCATCCATCTCTTCTCTTCCTGGTCCTTCCTGTGCCCAGTGGAAAGTTACTGTCAGGCAGTGGCTGTGGTGAAAGGCATTGCCTGTGTTTGAAGAGGAGTGAAGGTCAGAGGCATACGGGATTGGGACCTCCAGAAGCCGATTCGGCAGGGACTCCAGTGTAAGAGGTTTATTGGGGGAATAGACAGACGAGACAGGGAGCAGGGCAGTCCTTAAAGGGGCATTTTCAAGCAAGTGACCACTGAGGGCATCTAGAGCTCAGTGCTGGGGGCACATTCGATGGAGTCGGGGTATTTGTACGCTCACCTCCACCGTTCATTGGGGCAGTAACTTCCTGGCAATTCTGGCTCATTGCACAGGACACAGAGGGGAGCTCCTGGGGCTCTGGAGAAAGCCCAAGGCATCGAGGCTCAGACATGACAGAGAAGCTAGCCTGCACTCAGGCCTGGGAGGTGGAAGTGGGATACAGCAGCTCCTGCTCCAGGGATCCTGTGGCAGCTGCAGCCTTTGAGTGAACCGGGCTGCTGGCCACCACCTTATCAGTGGGAGCAGCCGTAGGGAACACTGTGCTTGGAGAAGAGGCAGAGCCAGCAGCCACCCTGGACATCCCTGGAACCCTGCAAAGGCTGCCTTCAGAACTGGACTTGGAGCATCCACCCGTCCCTGTTCTCTGCCAGCTCTCAGAGGACAGAACTCCGGGGTGTGTGTGTGGTGGGGGGTGGGGGTGGGGGCCGTATCGCTCAGCAGGCTGAGAGCAGGCTTGGGGAAAAAAGCCTGGGCTGGTGCTCTCCCTCCAGGGAGTACACCCGTGCCATTCCCTTCTCCCTCTCCCTCCCCCACAGGCACGTATCCCCTAACCTCTAAGGGTCCCCATGAGACTTGCAACCAGGGGAGCAATGGGCAGCAGCAGCTCGTCTTGGACTAACCCCCTGAACCTGTCTCCAAGGCCCCCTTTTCCCTGACTTTTCAGTGAGTGAAAGCAGCCCAGCCTGGGCTCTCCTGTTGCTTCTTCTATGCCCTTCCTTGTTTCACGGTCTAAGTGTAATTTTGCTGCAGTCCATCAATTCTCGTTTGCTTATCTACACGCACACACAAAGAGCCTGGCTGGAATCTGGCCTCTGCCCTGTAAACCCCGCTTCCTAGTCTACCCAGAACCCTGCCACTCTGCCACCTCTACATCCAGGGGTTGGCAAACCTCCTGTACAAGGCCTGAGAGTCCTGTACAGTATTTTCAGCTTTGCGTTCCAAGGACTCTACTCTGTGGCTGTAGCACAAGCAGCCATAGAAAATGTATAAATGAATGAGGGTGGCTGTGTGCCAATAAAACTTTATTTTCAGAAATGGGCAGAGGACTGGATTTGGTTCCCTGGCCAGGACAGTTTGCTGATCACTGCGCAGGATCCCATCCTGTCCCTGCCCTTTTCAATGGAAAGACTCTGCCGATTCCGCCCTGCTCCACTCTTACCCCCCTGAGGGCTGTTCTCCATGCAGCAGCCTGAGTGATAATGTGAAAACAAGTTAAATCATGGTACTTCTTTGCTCAAAACCTATGACACTCAGAATGAAGTCCAGCTTTCCTAACATGGTCTCTAGATCTGGCCCCTCTCTGTCTGATTCCTGATCCCCCCACCCCCATAACTGTCCTTTCATTCTCTTCTCTTGCTACACTGGCCAATTTCTTCTTCCTCAAACCACATTGAGATAGTTCTGACCTCAGGACCTTTGTACTTGATGTTCCCTCTTTGCCTGAAATGTTTTTCTTTTAGGTAATTATGCAGCTCATTTGTTTTGTTCACTGTGATCTGTGCTCAGACATTAGCTTCTCAGGGAGTCTGCCCTGGCCACCTTTAGCTGAAACAGCTCCCATGCCTACCTCTTGTAACTCCACACCGGGGTCCTGTGCTGTGGTTTCTTCCTCGCTCTTAACACTGCCTGCCATTGTCATGTAGGTCTGTATATTCCATGACCTCTTGCAGGAAGACACTGTTGGGCCCACAAAACCTGGGATGGTATAGTTGGCTTATCAAAGGGACTTAACCATTTGCTCTATCCAATGGAGAGGTCTCAAGTCCCCACTTCACAGAGGCAGTAGCATCTTCGACTCCTCTTCATGTCTTCCTGTCTCTAAGCTTCTCATTGTTGCTTGAACTCCTACCTTTAAACACGTTGCGTCTCCTTTATGGGCGCCTCTCTGTCTTTTCTTTCATGTATTTTTTCTTCATTATGTTTGTCCTAGTTATGGAAGCTGGAAGCTTTGTAACGCCCTGTGTTCCTCCTCTGGCCTTATTTGTCCTGCTCTGGTTGCAATGTTGGGGTCTCAAGTGACTGCCTCTGCCATGCTCTTATCCAGTCTGCCACGTTGCCATGCTGATGGTGGATTGAAAACCGCTGGGCTTGCTTTAATGCCTGCCAGGGAAGGCTGGCCTCGGGGTGAGCCCTCCGTGTCCCCCCTGAGTCCTGCCCACTGGAGTAAACCTGCTCCCGCTCACATCTAGACGTTTAAAACCTTTTCATGTCAGACTTAGCCACCTCCTCCTCCCACTCCATGCCTGACCTTGGCTTTCCTGGCAGATACTATTTCAGGGAAACCTCAGCGTCTTCATCTGCTCTGCAAGCTTCATTCTCTGTAGAAAAATGTCCTGATGATCGGGATCTGGTTTTTTATCTTTCCTCAGTCATAACTTTTATTCATGGGTGACATCACTTGTTTTTTAACCACGGCTGCCATTCATAGGCTCACATAGATTGCAGCTCAGAGGTCTTGGGTTCAAACCTGGTTATTCCCCGTCTTAGCTATGTGAATTGGGGGCATCATTTCATGGCTCCCTCATTATGACTCGGGACAGGGGCCATGGGTAGGTCCATCCTCAGTGAACAAGGAGCTGCCCATATGTTGATGCAGGTCTGCACCCATCTCTCTTGGCCCCATTTGCAGCTGCCAGTCTTAGCCCCTGACTCCTGACTCCTGGATGATGTCACCGTTAGCTTTTCCTGGGAAGAGACAAAGGACAGATGGGAGGAACGTGGGAAACAACTAGAGTGTGTGTGTGTGTGTGTGTGTGTGTGTTGGGGGAGGGAGAACAAGGAGATACATATGTATCTTGCGTTCTATATGGGCACAAAGACCAGCTTATTTTTGAAAAAGCGTACATGTGGATAAATAAAACCTGACGAGTATTGGTTTCCTTGAATTATTTTGACTTCTTCATCAGCGGCAAGCTGATGTGTTGCATTCACACTTTTAGCGCATTTGGAAATTAAATCAAACAGCAATTGCATTAAATTCTCATTCACTTGGAACATTACCCTCCTGTGTTCAAATGGAAGAATTATCTGGGGTATGGAATGAGCTGTGAGGGCTGGAGTTAGCTAACACTGTGGGCCATTTATTGCACGCCAGACACTGCCCTGGATGTTCCACACGGATTCTGTTCCCTGGACCTGGGGAGGATGCTGAGGCCTGGTTACCCAGCCTCCTTAGGGTCTCACTGCCCGAGGTCTGTTCTCTCCTCCTGTGATTGATACTATTTTCTGGCTCTTCTAATGCTAATTTTCCATAATGTCCTATTCTGTGGCAGATATACACAGAATATTGCTTCTGAGGACCTCAGTTTTAGGCTCAGTCAGACGCCGTGAAACCGTGGGCCCCAGATTCGGAAGGATGCTCCGGGTCACTGCCTCTGTCCCCCGACTGGAGCCCAATTCACTCTGAAATGTGACAGCCTCTGCCTACCCCCATGGTCCTTAACTGAGGGTGATTTTGTCCCAAAGGGGACATTCGGTAATGCCTGGAGGCCTTTAGAATGGTCTCAGCTGGGAGGGAAGTGCTGGCATCCTAGAGAGTGGAGGCCAGAGACGCTGCTGACCTCCCTCTGAGGCACAGGACAGGCTCCATCAAGAGGATTATCCAGCACCAAAGGCCACTCACTGGGCTGAGTGAGGTCGAGAAACCCTAACCCAGAGCTCCTCCCGTGGGAGGTGTCTGTGTCTCTAATGCTCTCGTGTTCATGTGTAATCCTGTGGGCTTCTGGCCAGGTGGGGCGTGGGGTGTGGGAGAAAGGAGATAGAGCTAGGTGTGTGGCCATGAAGAAGGGATTCAGCTTCTCGGAGGCCCATTCTCTGTCTGGAAAATTGGCATTTGACTGGTTTATGCTGACTGGTGGTTCTGGGCCTCCTGCCTTTTGTCTTCTCACTACCCACGGAGACCCAGGAAAAGGAGCACGCAGTGCTGGGAATGTGATGCTCCTGCTAACTCCCAGGCCAATAAAGCTGCTACGTGTCTACCAAACACACGAGCCTCCCCTTCCACTACGTGGAGTTATGATTCAGGAGCAGCTGCCTAACCAGGGACTACATTTCCCAGCCGGCCTTGTTCTCAGTAGGACCATGTGATTTGTTCCTTAAAGGAAGGTGAGCAGAAGTACTGCAGGTCTTTTCAGAGCCAAAGTGGTTAAAAAGTAGGGAGTCATTCTCCACATTCCCTTCTCCCTCTTTGGTTGGATGAGTGTAGACAGCTCTAGAAGGTGACAGAGTCAAAATACCAATCTTGCGTTCCTGCATCTCTTTGTGGAGAAAAATTGCCCGTGAATCAGGCCTGTTATTTAAACAATCATAAACTATTCTTCTGTTAAGCTACTATGCCTTGGGGTTTGTTACAGCAGCTAGCTTTATACTAATTAATACAAGTTGGATCAAGAGAAGTCATTAGCAAGCTCTCCAGGCTAGAAAACTTTCTAACCTACTTCAAAGGAGATGAGAAGATACTTTTTCCCTCTCCCACTAACACTGGGCTCAAAACTCCAATTTCAGTACAGCCCGAAATCTGGAAAATTATCCTTTTTTGTCAGGTGTTGCTTTTTTAAAAAAAGATAAAGTATCTCTTCCTAACCATTATTAATTGATGTAGAACCTGCAAATTCCAGAATAACATGGGAGGGCAGACAGTGTGTGTTTATGGGAAGGAAAGGGGTTGGGATGGCCTAGGCTGTGGCCGTGAAGCCCAGGAACCATGGGAGTATAGGACACCAGCCATATGTGAGGGAAGGGGAGGGCAGAATATCTGGTAGGGGCTGGTCTGGGGCCCTGGTTCCTGGAGGACCTGATGCAGATGTCCAGGTGAACTGTCTGAGTCAGCCCAGCTGGCCTGGGTCTGTCCTTATGCCCAGACTCCCCCAACACACCACCTCTTCAACTCAAATCACTTCACTTATCAGTGGAGCCTAGTGACTCCAACTGGGGATGGGGAGAGAGAGCAGAGTAAAAGCATTTTGCATTTCAAAAACAAGTACCACCCATTGTTTAGATAGGATCCTCCTAAAGAAATCATGGCAACATATTTGTGCATAAAAGAGCAATAAGCAGGAGGCAGATGCCAAAAAAAAAGTTTCTCAGCAACTGGGAGGTGGGTTCCCAATGGAAACAGTGGGGTTCATTATGTTCATGTTGTGCTGTTTATTTTTTAAATATATTTTTATTGATTTCAGAGAGGAAGGGAGAGAGAGAGATACATCAATGATGAGAGAGACTGATGGATTGGCTGCCTCCTTCACGTCCCACGAGCCCACAACCTGGGCATGTGCCCTGACCGGGAATCAAACCATGTCCTCCTGGTTCATAGGTTGATGCTCAACCACTGACTGAGCCACGCCGGTCAGGCCACATTTTGCTGTTTTTAAACTCACCTGCATGTCCCCTGTCCAGGATGTGCTGCCTCCCTGATCCAGGGAAAGCAGAGAGGGGGTGGGGGGGTGGGGGAAGGGGTTAGCTTAGAGGGGAGGTAGCCTCCATTCTGCTCCTAATTAGATATGAATGACCATTTCTCTGGGCCTCAACTTCTCCATTTATCAGATGAGAGGGTTGTATTATACAAGTGTGTTTCAAACTTATTCCCCACTTAGGCAATAGAAAGCCTTCCTAAAATAATATAAAAAACAGGTGACTCAGCCCTGCAGAATCATGGGGCTCCTGGAACAGTATGAAGGCTGTTTCCCCACCACCTGGCAGGTGCATGTCTTTGCTTCTTTAAAGGTGTGTGTGTGTGTGTGTGTGTGTGTGTGTGTGTGTGTGTGTTTTCCCTTATTGCATATGATCCTCTTTCATGCTGCCCTGAGCCCTGGTAGAAAACGAGGCTAGGATTTGGTCTCTCTTTTAAATGAAGTGTGCTTGCACCGCTTTTTGCTAATAACGTAGCAGGCCAGTTGTGTTAGATGCATATCCAGAGGCAGATGTGACTCTCTGTGGCCCTGTAACTGGAACTCTTCCTTTCTGATGGAACTCAGACTGGTGGTGTGTGTGTGTGGGGGCTGGGGGGGGGGGAGCGGGCAGTTATTGGCAGAGCAGCTGATCACATGTTCTTAGTGAGGAAAAGCCTCCTGTATGAGCTCATCAGCAGCCAATGTGCCTGTGACTTGCTAATCTAATCTCTCACATGTGTGAGTGGGGAGCTGCTGGGCCCCGTGAGGCAGGCCTGCGACTTGCTGCTTCTTAGCGAGCAGTTGAAAATGCCCCTTCTGAGGGGAGGCCAGGAGGCTGCACTTGAGAAGCAGGCGGGGCTGGGTCTGGTGCCTGGCTCTGCCCGCTTTTTGCTGTTGAATTAAACTCTGCAAGTGACCAAGTCCCAGTTTCTCCACTGGTAAAAGGGAAAGAATGATGCTACTTGCCTCACATTTTCTGAGTGAAATAATGTATGGAAATTACAGAGGGTAGGACTTACTTCGTGCTAGTTGGAGGAATTCTGTTAGTGGCTGCTAGCATAAAATTAAGCAGTATTTTAATATGTACAAAATAATGAAGATGTCCCAAATAACCAATAATTATTATGATTTCTATTTTGGGGGTGAGGAATAAGAGACTCAGAGAGGTTCAGTGACCTGGCTAAGGACCCACAGCTAGAGTGGAATTGGTGGGATGTGTGGCCCCTAGTTCTCTTGGGGGAAGCACATACTCAGAAACACAGGAGAGCAAATGCTAGGGTGTGGGACACCCAAGCAGACACACAGGGAGCTCTAGGGGAGGCCTGGCTCCTGGCCACGCCCTCGTGGAGACTGGGCCCCAGGACCTGCAGCCACTGTCCTCATCGCGATTCTCAGGAGACTTTTGTTCTCATTGCTCTTTTCAAGTGTCGTTCTTTTAGTTCAGTGTGTGGGGGACAAAGTGTTTGTCGCAACTGCTAATGACAGGGCTACTGAAAAAGACTGTCTATTTTTGGAATTAAGCTTCAGCCTAAAAGAAATAAAAATAAACATTGAGAGTTTTGTTTTTTTATAAGAAAAATATGTAGAAAAAATATCAATTCTATCTCAGCCTGCTCTCCCTCTAGCTAAGGTAGAATGGGAATGTAATCTAGAACTGGAGGTCAGTGGCCTGGGCTTAAGCCCTGGCCCTGCCATGAGCTCTCTTTCCCATAGGATGTCACCTTCTCCAATTTCTGCTGGTCCCAAGATCAGCTGCGGGGTCAGAGCCAGGCTGGCTGCAGCCTCTTCCCTCTCCTTTCGGCACTGCTGGCCCCATCACCATTCTTCAAGCCAGTCTGGACTGGGCACGAGGGGTTGTGTTCTCCACAGGCCACTCTCAAGTGCAGGCCCAGATTCTGCCTCAACCTAATTTGAGCATTAACGAATCATCAGCAAAATGCCACTGCTAACAATAGTAATGATATGAAAGTTGATCATACCTAATATGTTCTGAGAGATTACTATGTGCCAAGCCCTTGCTAAGCACCTCTGGAACAATGTATTTTGCAAGTGTTTACCTTTCCTGATCCCACCCTATGGGCAAAATGCACTTCCTGATCAACTTTAACAGGACCCATTGACTTGGAGCTTGGCTATTTGACTTGCTTTGATTAGTAGAAGGTGGGCAGAAGGAACAGTGTGCCAATTTGAAGAAGAGGTACCATGTATTTCTGCCTCCTTACTGGCCCGTTGCCATCTATCATTAGAACCTGCTCCAGGCAGCAGCTGCTCCTTCAGCCTCATTCCTGGAATGAGGGGCATAAGGAGCAGATTTAAATCCAACTTGCAGCCAAGCCACACTGACCCACAGGGGCTTGAGAGCAAGAAATAAGTGTCTGTGTATATCTTTAAGATTCAGGGATGTTTGTTACTGCAGCAAAAGCTGACTCATACAGCACATTGAAAGGATGAGCTTAGATAACTCTCACAGCAAATCCTCTGATGTAGGTAAAGTATTACCTCATTTTACATATAGGGTTGGACTAGGTCCTTTTCTCCTAGGATCCTACCAAGCTTTGATCTTCTGTAATCACAAGCCTTGGGATCTAGCAGCCTCAGCTCTCTATTCAGGTTGTGGTCAGTAGGCCTTGAAGAACAGGGTCACGGTATTTGGCCATGGATATGAATAGTCTACTGAGAGACAATTTGAGGTCAAGAAGGAACTCCATCTCTTGGATTACTACTGATGTTTGGAAGGGCTGAGAGCAGTCCTCTGCCCTCCAGAGAGGAACTGGCTTCTGGAAGGCTGCCTGCAGAATAGGAGTCAGTGGTGTTCCACAGGACTCACTATCCAGAGGTCCTTGAAGATCCCAGTCCCAGAGTCCTCTGGCTGAGCTGGAGGGATGGCCTTCCAGAGATGTGGGACCTGCCAGGCCATATGTGGAGCTAAGATTCTCCTGGGCCCTGGTGGCCATATGCAGGGCAGCTAAGAGCTGGTCTAGATGGCAAAGGAGTCATAAATAGATGTCAGACACAATGTTCTCAAGGCTTTACATCTGAGTGGGAGACCTGGCTCTAGGGCAATGGTTCTCAACCTTCTGGCCCTTTAAGTACAGTTCCTCATGTTGTGACCCAACCATAAAATTATTTTCGTTGCTACTTCATAACTGTAATGTTGCTACTGTTATGAATCATAATGTAAATATCTGATATGCAGGATGGTCTTAGGTGACCCCTGTGAAAGGGTCGTTCGACCGCCAAAGGGGTTGCGACCCACAGGTTGAGAACCGCTGCTCTAGGGTGTGTGGTTTCTGGGTGGGACTCCTGAGCCGCCTCTGGAACTACTTGCAGGACTCCCCACGCCACACCTGCTGTCAGCAGGGCCTCTGCCCTCATTGCCCCAGCACCCAGCTGAAGCCTGGATCCCCACTCCCAGCACATCCCTGGGAGTGCTTCTCCCAGACCTGGGACTTGCTGTGTTTGGATCCCAGAGAACCAATGTGCAAAGGATGGAATGCCATTTCCTATGAAGTGAAGCTGTGTGTGCTGATAAGCCCAAGCAGGCTGCAAGGGCAGTGGATGGAGCGACTGCAGAAGCCTTATATTGAGTGCAAGCAGTAACTGAAGTGAGAGTTCAGAATACCTCCTGGAAGGTGGCAGCCCTTGGCTCTGGTGAGGTGCTAATGAGCTCTGCAGCCGCTACATCTCAACCTTCATCTTCCCAGCAAAGACCTGGGGCTGTTGTGGAACAGGGCACCAGCGAGAGTGGGTGCTAAGGTGATTAATGCTGAGCAGCTTCGTGGGCTCATACTGGCTTCTCTCCCTAAGTCTGTTTCTTTTTCCTTTCATCTCCACAAGGCAAAGCAAAGAATTAGGCATGCACTGGGAATTTCTCCCTCTATCATCTTCCGGTCTATTTGCTGGTATAAACGCGCCAGTCTTTCAGAAGAGAGTGAACCCTCCTCCTTTAAAGACAGTAAGCCCAAGGATTTGCCTTGTTCCCTGTGCCTGTGATCCTTGTCACCCTCCTGGCTTCCCAAGGCTGAGTCACCCTGTTCTCACAGGGTGTCAGGATGTGTATGTCATCTGGAGGGCAGGCGGCTAGGCCTTGTATCTGGGAGGGAGTTGTTTGAAAGCAGACATGTGCCGCCCTGTTGAATGGGCAACTTGACTTCTGCACGGGTTGCATCATCACGTTACCCTGCCCAGAAGCCTTCTCAGGAGGTCAGCTTTTCTATTTACGCGCCCAAGCTTGCTATCTTGTCTCCTGTGCAAGCGGAGTGTGTGGAGGTGTGTCTTCACAGAAGCCACAAGCGGCAGGAAGAGGATACGGGGATCTTTTACTACTTAGCAAAATATGAACGGCGGCATTCCTCTTTCACCTTGGATTTTTAAAAATCACTATACAGCATTTTTGGTGTTTCTCAAAGAGATGCTTCACTAGCACAGGTTTCAATTCTGGCCCCTGAAGCAAATATCTCCGCCATGAGCCCTAGAGCATCGGACTTACAAGGCAAGGAAACCTGAGTTCTGATCTCAGCTCTGCCACCAACAGCAACATCAAGAAACTCGCCAGCTCCCTGAACATTTACCTGCATGATCTTTCATTCTTCAGTGCCTCCGCCGTCCTCTTTGTCCTTTTACCTTATTCTCACACTGTCATCTTTCAAAGCTCAGTTTAGATGTTACCTTCTCTATGAAGACTGTTTCAGCCTCCCAGATAGATATGAACATTCCCTCTTCTTAGCTCTTTTGAACTATCTCTATTTAAAATATTTGTTGTTGGTTTGGTCATTTATCTACTCAGTTACTTACTGGGTGGCTACTATACGCCCAGGCACTATTGTAGGGCCAGGGATACTGGAGTTGATCAAACCGGCAATGCATCTATTGCAGACCAACGCGGTCCAATACAACTTTCTGTGATGATGGGCATCAATACCTGTGCTGTCTGCTATCTGTGACTCCATAGCCGTGTGTTGCTGTGAAGCACTCAACATGTGGCTATTGTGACTTGGGAATTGAATTTCAAATTCTTTCTAATTTAATCGTAAATAGCCACACCTGGCTAGTGGCTGCCATATTGGACATCACCATTCTACAGGTAGAGATGGACTTTGAAAGAGTTAATAAATCCATATATTATTACAAATTGTGATTAGGCATGTTGGGATCAAATATAGTATAGTGGTGGAAAATAAGTGGGGAGACCTATTTTGGTAAGAGAACAAGAAAGGCTTTTTAGAGAAAGTGACATTTTGATCTAAGACAGTGATGGCGAACTTATGACACGCATGTCAGAGGTGACACGTGAACTCATTTTTTTGGTTGATTTTTCTTTGTTAAATGGCATTTAAATATCCTATCTAATAATAGACAAACATGGTAATTAACTGTAACTTCGCTACCCTTCCCATTGGCTAATCAGGGCAATATGCAATAACTGCCAACCAAGATGGTGGCTGGCAGCCAGGCAGCTGAAGTGAACAGGAGGCTTGCTTGCTCCAGTGATGGAGGAAGCCAACGTTCCCTGCCTGCCGCTGCCAGCCTCTGAGCTGCACTCTAAGAAACAATGTTGCAATTATAGAAGCTAAACAAGCTCCAGATACCTGCTTTCAGCCAGCCGCAGCCTCAGAGCTGGAGCCGGGCCTCAGAGCTGGAGCCGGCTCTCAGCTCCAGTGACAGCTATAGAAGGTAAATAAATCCCAGAATA
>NW_005362842.1:1742276-1759002 GCF_000412655.1 Myotis brandtii
GGAAATTCTGTTTCTTTGTTACTAATGTTGTGGCCCCACCCCATAACAAAGAAACAGAATTTCCGGAGGATGAGGCCCAGAAATCAGGATTTTAAAAAGATTCCCAGGTGATTCTAATGTGCAGCCAAGGTTGAGAACCACTGATTTAAAGGGAGGAAAGACTTTTCTAGGGAAAGGCACAGGTGAGTCGGAAACACTAGAGGTAGGAATGAACATGGCATGTTGGAGGAATTGAAGGTGGTCAGTGTGGCTGGAATGGATTGGGCGAGTTGTGGGAGTGCAGGCTGGAGAGATGGTCAGAGGTCACATCATGCAAGGTGTTTGAGGTGGTGAAGGAGAGGATGGGGCTTGTTGGAAGTGCAAGAAAGGGCAGGGCACTGAGCCCACGTCTCCTGTGTTAGCTCAGTACCTGTACTGCACCATGCTGCCCAAGTAATGTGGGCTCCCAGCCTCTACGTGCAGTGCCTGCCTGGTGGTAAGCCTCATCTGCATTCTGTTTCCATCCCTGTCTCCAGCCTGAGTTATTTAGGCCTGTCTAATTTATGTAGCTGCTCTACACGGGTAGTGCATGTCGGGCTTAGGGGCCTGTCCATGTTTGTCTCTGTGAAAGAGAAATACTACCGTCTCCACCGGAGCCATCTTTTCTGATCATGCCTGCTTGGTAGTTAAGATTCTGGGAGCATTTAGCACAAGGAGGAATTGCTGTAATGACAAGTGGATCCTTCTGTAACCTCCACTTAATTGGATGAAGTGACAGCCTCAGCGAAGACTCAAATAAAATTTGGTGCAATTAGACTCTGCTGAATGTCTGGTGCCAAAACCACTGTGGAAATCTTGCAGCTTGCTCACGGAACCATGGAGGAATCTGGTTGGACAGGAGGAGCCTGTGCTGGGGGCCAGGTAAAGGGGTTTACCTCACCTGCTCATCCTCCCACAAATTCTGCCAAACTTCTCTCTAGAGGCTTCATTGAAGGAAGGGGATGGGAAGCACTGAGGTAGAGGGAGTGTCTTAAATTGGGTTCCCTGGAAATCAAATCTGAGACAAAGAGTACATGCAGGAGGTTTATTTGGGAAAGTTCTGCTGCACTTACAGGGGCGTGAAGAAGACAGGGCTGGGGAGAGGGAAAGCTACTTGCGATGTGGTTACAACTGAAGGCGCAGGGCTTAGGCAATGGGAGAACCCTGGAGCCTAGATTGCCCTTCAGAGTCATCCCAAATTGAGGCTAGAGGACCAGGCCTTTGTATTCGCACGTCAACCAGTCATTGGCCATATCCCTTTCCCCCCAGCAAACAACCTTGGGTGAGGCAGCTCCCAGGAGGGATGAAGCTGTGAGCGATCAGCAGTTGACATTTCCAGCCTCTGGGAGGGTGCACCTGCCTCCTTGTCAGCAGATTACTATGGTGTCCACTACAAGGTCAGCCAGAATTGACAGCCCTGGGTCCCCGGGAATCCCTGATCTTCTCAGCTGTTGACTCTAAGCAACTCCCACTTGTTGAACTCCCCTGCGCCTCTCTTACAGTTCTCTTTACGTTGTCCTCCACCTGCTCTGGATGAAATGGAAAAGTCCTCCGACTACCCAGAATCCAGTTCTCCTCTTTCCTCTCTCCTACTTGCTCCTAACACCTTCACTGGTCTCCAGGGCTCCCACCTTAGGGTTTTCTGCTGTTGTTCTCCATGACTGGTCAACTGTCTGAAGGCAGCTTCTCAGCACACTTCTCACTCCCACCATGGTTCTTCCCTTTGGTGGTCTAATTCCCAGCAGAGAGTCTGGAAGCCAAGCTTCCATCATCATCAGAGCACCCTGAAGGCGGGATCCAGGTCACATGGACCAGAGTGAGGATCCCCTCACTTTTCAGATGAGCGATACTGGGGAAGCCAGGTTTTCTCTTTATTGACACTGGGGACACAGACATGGATTTATATGTTTTGTTTCATATTTTCATCATTTTGAACCTTCCACATCTGTAAAATTGGAGTGCATCTACTTAAATGGTAGAGCTGCTGTGAGGACTAAGGTATTCATGACAGGACCACAGCATCGTACCGAGCATAGGGTAGCTTGTCATTCTTGTCGCCTTCATTGAAAACTATTTTTCAGCTCAGCCTGCGGGCCAAATCTGAGTCAAGTTAGAACCCAGACGCTTGAATGAAGTGCTGGATGTAGCAGAAAGTCCTGAGAAGGGAGAAGGTGGCCGTGGTGAGGCAGGCTGTCCACAATTTGTTGATAGGGCCTCCGGCCACATCTAAGTCCATTCCCCAGTAGATTTGAGCGCATGGATACCTTGAGGGCTACACCTGAATGCAACTTCCCACCTCACAACCAAAGGCCAAACAGCATGCATTCCTGATTCACTCCCCTCCTCTGCCTGTATGACCTCCCACCCAGCTCTCTCCTCATGCAGCCCCAGCCTTCGCGGCTGCGTAGGAGAAGGGGCTGTGAGGCTCCTGTCTCCCCAGTCCCATAACACTGGCTCCGTGTAGGCGTCTTTCTGTCTTGCAGGCAGGAGGAGCAGATGTGGAGTCCCACGTCCCAGTCCAGCTCCTCTTCCATTGTTGGACACACAGCAGGACTCCACAGGCAAATGGAAAAGAAAAGGCTTGATCACTGTTTATTTTCCTTAATTTTCATTATGCCTCTTTTATTTTTACCCTTGATTACAAGCAACAGAAAAGTTCCTCTGCATTCCCCCACCTTGCAGCTGTTAGTTTGAAAAGCAGCTGCTAGACCGACCCTCCCCTCACTCCCTTCCCCCCAGCACACACACACACACCAAGGCTCAGAAAGGAGAGAAATTAGCTAAAAGGGAAACAAGAGAAGCCTTTTTCATTCAGGGTGGGAACCTCATTTTGCCAAACCTGCAGTCTTTTGCTTGGCTCTGGAGCCGTCTCTGAATGCAAACCCAAACCCACAGCTTCTGGGGACGAAGTGTTTTTTGTGTTGTCATTGTTGTTTTCCTTCATTGTTTTGTATTTGAAGACAAATTGGGGTCCTCAGAGCCCCTCTATGGACAGCTCTGTGGATCCATTTATAGGGAGGAGCCACCTATTGGTTAAATGGTTAAGATTTCAGTTGTTTTTACGTCCTTTATTTATTCCTTTATTTATGTACCTGTGAATTGCTTGCATTTTGCCAGTGCCTGGGATGCAAAGTTAAATTAGACGATTTCCCTCACCTCAAAGATACTCACAGTCTGGCTGGGGAGACTTGCATGTAAAGGATGATTGCAATGAAGGATGGACAACATCACATTTAGAAATGGTCATTGTTACTGCGTGGGCGTGCTGTCCCTATCTCTTAGCCCAGGTCTCCATTTTAGCAAATACTCTCTGTGTGATCTTGAGTAAGTTACTCTTTCTGTGTCTGCTTCCCAATCAATTATAACGTGGAGATAGGTAGAATTCACCTCAGAAGCTTATGAGGATTAAATGAGAGAATGTATGTGTCATGCTTGGTGAAATACCCAGTGTGGGGTCAACTGTTAGTATCTGTTGGCTGCTGTCCCTGCTCTTGTTGAGTAAGGAAGCTCAGGCTGTGGCTCCTGAGACAGGTTCAAAATTTGGCCTCATCACTGCATCATTTAATCCATGGCAAGTCACCTAGCTTCTCCTTCCTTGCAGAATGGTAATATGATTTTACTCACAAGTAAGGCAGTCCTACTCAAAGTGGGGTCCTGGACCAGTAGCTTCAGCATTACTGGAAGCTTATTAGAAATGCAAATTCTCAAGCCACACCCAAGACCTATAGAATCAGAACCTGGAGTAGGGTGGATGAGTCTGTGTTTTAAAAATCCTCCCGGGGATTATGATGTGTGCTAAAATCTGAGAAGCACTGGGTTAGAGATAAGGTGTTAAAGTTGTCCAGCACATGACCTGCCTAAATATTGATGATTGGTAAAGGTATTTGTAGCTCTTATTATAATGAGAGCAAAAAATAACAGGTGGCGAGAAAGGGAGCAGCGTGCTTCACTGGGAGGTTTCATTTGAGCCAGCTCTAGGAGGCTGACTAGGGAATTTTCAGAAGGAAGGTCACTTCTGGATGGAAGCACAGTGTGGGCAAAGGCACAGTAGTGTTTGGAGGATGGTGCAAAGTTTGGTGCTGCTCAGGCAAAAAATTCAAAGAGAGGGGTTGCTAACAACACAGCAGTAGAGACCCAGCCTGATGAAGCCAGATCACAAGGTCTGGTTTGACCAGATCAAGGACTTTTTAAAAATATGTTTTTATTGATTTCAGAGAGTGTGGGGGAGAGAGGGAGAACACCAATGATGAGACAGAATCATTGATCAGTTGCCTGCTGCATACAATCCTGCTGGTTATCTTTCCCATAACCCGGCATATGCCCTGACCAGAACTCCAACTGTGACCTCTTGGTTCATAGGTTGACACTCAATAACTGAGCAAGACGGACCTGCCCAGGTAAAGGACTTTGAGCTTGATAGTGCCAAGATCCTGGGACAGAGGTTCCAAGACATAATTTGTTATAAAATGAGTCATGGAGCCTTCAGGATGGTAGCAGTGGATCAGGGCAAACAATGGTCCTTTGAGTCTTCAGAAGAAACTTTGAACTGAAATTGAACATGGACTGGTAGACCAGTTGTCCTTTTTCGCTTATTCTTCCATCTGACTTCTTGTAAACATTCACTGAGTACAGGCAGTGGCTCTTGGCATTCGAGGATGCACACATAAGACAAGTGAAGCGACATCATTACCCAACCATGGTCCATAGCCTCCTGAGGAACACGTAACGTGTGCTTATTAGACACTGTGATAAGGAAAGGAAGACAGCCTTCATTGAACACCTGGCATTCTGTAATGCCATTGTTAACATGATTCCTGATAGTTATTATTCCCCGGCAATGTTCTCAGGTGTCCCAAGTGTAGTTTCACTTTCTCCTCAGAGTGATCCATTTCATAGCTGAAGACACCTCACTCAGAGGTGTTACATGTATCGGGATTTGAAAAGGAACAGATATCAAAGGGGACATCAGGTTTGGGGAGATTCCTTTTTGTGTGTGTGCTGGGACATGCAGGTTGCAGGTCAAAGCTGGAAGGATGATCAGGAGACAGGCACAAGGCTGTTTGAGGTTCCAGACCAAGGAGGGCTCATCTGTCCTGTCAGCAGCAGAACAGACTTTAAAAGATGTTAAAAAGGCGGGTGACATAATCAGAGCCGCTTCAGAGAGACGCTTTGACATATAAGAGTGTTTTCTGGCAAAAAGTGAGGTTTTAGGAGGTAACATTTTATGAGGGGCACTGACATTAATTCACAGCATTTCTACTTCTTTGCTTAATTCTCCTAACACCGGTGTCTGTGTCAAAATCTTAGCAGGATGACTGAGGTGCTGAAGCTCTTCTATTATCCTTCCTCCCTTGGAAAAATCCCATTAGTAATAGCTCGTCAGTCCCCAAAGCCCAGTGATGGCAGCCACTGAGGGACTGAGCATGGGTTGCACTTGTGTGTCCTGAGAATGGAAGGCAGAAGGGGGCCAGGAGGAGAGGTGGGGATGGGGGTGTCCTACCTGTGTTGGTTCTTACCAGCTCATGTAGTCCCCTCAACATGTGGAACAGGCATTGCTCTTATTTTACAGAGAGCAGAGTGAAGCTCACTAAGGTAAAGTGGTTGAATCAGAGTCACACAGCTGCCCGTTGGCTGGACCAGCCCCTTTTGCCAAAGGGTCTTGGAATCCTGGTCTTGTGTGTGGCTCTGCATAGGTGACATTGTTGCTGGTAATACATCAGCAGTAAGAGTCAGTCTTTGTGATGGGCAAGCTTCCAGCCACTCGGAGGCCTTCGGGTCCTGTGGTAGGCAGAATAATGGCCACACCTCAAGATGCCTATATCATAATCCCTAGAACATGTGAATCTATTACCCAACATGGCTAATGTGACTTTGCAGATATGATTAAGTGTTTTGAGATGGGGAGATTATACTGAATTATCTGGGTCTCATGTAACCTAAGTATCCTTATAAGAGGGAGGCAGGGGGGTCAGTCAGAGGAGATTTGACAATAGAGATGGATAGATATTGGAAAATGGTGTGCTAGTGGTTTGTAGATGGAGGATGGGGCTACAAGCCAAAGAATATAGGTGGCCTCTAGAATCTGAAAAAAACAAAGGAACAAATTCTCCCTTGGAGCCTCCAGAAGAATTGCAGATGGGAACACCAGTGCTCTGATGTCAGTCCCTGGACCCCACAGAGCCTGCAGGTCCCATGGGCCTTCCACCCTCATTTCCCAAACTGAACCGACTGACTGTTCCTCCGGCCTTATTTTGTTTGTGTCCTTCTCACAGCATGGCTGTCCATTCAGCCAGAGGTCTGACTGCTCCCTCTGGCCACCCATGCCTGATCAGTCACCTGATCACACCAGCACACTTTCTGCACTGCCATCCACCACACTGCTGAGGCCTGAGTTATGTCAACATCCCCCTATCATCCAAATCACCCACGTTATCCTCTGATCCTGCCTCTCACTGATCCATCTCAATTCCTGCTTCTTGATATCCCCTGGGTCCCTGTCTTTCTGAGGCTTCCTGCTGCCTTTAAAATAAATTTCAAATTTCCGAGTCAAACTTCAACCATCCATTGTCAACTCATTTCCAAGCATCCCATTGCTGTCCAGGCCTGGATAACTTTTGTTCTTGAAATTGCCCTAAATATGCAGGCTTTCTGCCTTCTTTCATGCTGCTCATGCCCTGTTCATATCTCTCTGGAGGAGTGCTTCCCATTCAGAGGTAACACTTAGTTCTGTCCCCACCACCCATCTCATACTCTCATTTGACACGTGTCACATTTTGTCAATTGAGCATTTACTGGGATGTCCTCTCACACAGATAGACTGTGAGCTCAGAGCAGCTGGGACAGTGCTTGACATCATGGAAGCCTCTCAGGCTTGCTGAGTTCATTAGGGTTAGCGAGCCCCAGCCCTGATAAGCAAGAATTGTAAGTGTGTTAGTTAGAGACAGCGATTCTCAAAGTGGAGTCTAGACTAGCAGCATTAGCATCACCTGGAAACATGACAGGAACTCCAATTCTTGACCCTCACCCCAGACCTACCGAATCAGAATGTTTGAGGATGGGCTTAGAAGTCTAGAGAGCTAACAAGCCCTCCAGGAGGTTCTGGTGCACACTAACATCGGAGACTCACTTGACTTAGGGCATAACTGCCATAACAAATCCAAGAATAGTGTCTTATGAATAAAGCAAGAGAGAGGTTTACACTTGGACTTCTGACATATCTAAAAATGGGCGCTCTCCTCCACGTGGTGAGTCGGGGACCCAGGCTCTTTCTGTCCTTTGTCAGCCTATTTACCATGTGGCTTCGAAGGTTATCCTGCTCTTCAGCACCAGATGTTTGAAGAGAAACATTTGTGTTCTGTTGTTGTTGTTTTTTGTTTGTTTGTTTTGATGGGCCCAGTCTGTAGTGCACATATGTGCACTCACTTTCCATTGGCTAGAACTTAGCCGCATGGTCGCACCTAACTGAAGGGAGGCCAGGAGTGTCAGCTACCTTGTGCCAAGGAAGAAAGGGACCCAGGCTTGTGAACTGTGAGAAGGTCTCTGCCAAGTGAGATTGTCTTCATTTATTTATCAAAGGACAACTGAGCCCCTACTAGTGCCAGGCCCAGGGCTCATCTGTGGCAGTGTGACCCTGGAGGCCCCTCAGTCACCGGGTGAAGTCACTTATTGTAGACAGCGTGGTTGGAAGAGGCCCCTATGAAGCATGAGTATGAGCCACACAGGTGAGTAGAAGCCCATTACCCATTTGAACTCATTTGCAATTTGGGGGTCACTTGTAGTGGGGTTAGTGTGACGAAGGCTCTCCTCCTTATTGTTGGTTCTGTGGTAAAAGACACCATGTTATGGTATTCTTAACACCGAATGAGAAGGACTTATGGATGAGGGGAGCAATACTCAGGGAGGTTAACCGTTTTGTCCTGGTTGTACAGCTAGTTAGCTGCATAAGGGGGAGTTGAATCGAAGGCTTATAGCCTTAAAGGGCTTGGTTTTCATCTATCCCTTGATATCCATATCAGAGTGCATCCTTCTAGAGGCTTCTCCCTCAGGTCAGCCTGAGGACCTCAGAACTCAGAGCTGGAAGGAAGCCCTGAGGCCATTTGGTCCAAGCCTCCATCAAAAGCTTGGCATTCTACTTCAAATTCTACTTCTGCCTTCAATTTCTGCTTTGCAGAAGGAAGCAGGGACATGGCTGCCTCTGCGGCATCCAGATGTCAGCCCCCCTCGGGGGTCTCTTCTTGCCCAGGGAGATAACTCTCAGATCTCTCTGGGTGCTGGGCATTCTGTACCTACTACCAGGCCCGTTCTCCCTGCAGTGCTCAGAGTGTGTGGAGATTTAAGCAGCATGAGCTCCAGTCTGCACAAGGGCTCCTCCACCTCCAGATGTGGTTTGTTCAGTGGTCAGTTGCGTGGGATCCGTGGAGGGCCCTCAGACACCAGACAAATCGCCCACAGATGCTCTTCCATTAACACACACACATCTGAGATCCATCTAAGTTCTGAATCAATCTTGATCCAGGTCGCGTTGGGAAGAACACTTCATTTTGGTTTAAATTAGATTAAAGGGATTTTTTAAAAAGTTGGGCTGGATTTTGTGAAGATGCTCTTTCTCATGGAAAACAGTTTTCTCCTAAGTAGAGAAAATTCCAAATAAATGAAATCTTGATTATTTTTGTGGTTTTTTTTTTAAAAAACACACCAGAGTTTTAAATATTTCTGCCATCTGTTCCCTATTATTTCTGAAACTTTGTGTTGAGTATCTGGGGGGGGGGGGGGGGGGGAGATTGGGAGAGATTCAAACGGCCATCAGAGTTGTTTTAAGTAATTAAAACTGATAAAATGTGTAAGTTTGTACCTAATCTCTGGATGATTTGATTGGAGTCAACCAGATGTAAAAATGCCTGTAACAAATTATTCTGTGTCTATATGACATGCGATTTTGACAAAATATCTTGAAAACAGCTGCTAAGTATGCGGTCTGGGGATTTGACAGTGCAGAAGGACAATTCTGTGTACTCAGAAAAGCTTGGAGAAAATCCAGTATAACTTTGGTCATAAAAATGAATTGTGTTTATTCAAGAAGGACCTATATTTTGATAATGAAGCAAGATCTACAGATAAGTTCTCCCTCTCCAGGAGGAGTAGGCTATGGGCACATATGTTCTGGTAACATTTGTGTATTAGTCAACTTTTTCTTTCTCTTGACCTTTTTTCTTTTGAGAAAGCTCTTATTTTAAGACCTAATGCATTGAACTCTCTATAATTCCCATAACAATGTGACACCCATCTCACCATATTGCACAATGATTACTTGCATATGTATATGCAAATTATTCTGTGCCTATATGGCATGCTATCTATATATATAAAAGGCTAATATGCTCAGTGCCCCTCTGACTATCTTACCGGTCGCTATGACATGCACTGACCACCAGGGGCAGACGCTCAATGCAGGAGCTGCCATGATGTGCACTGGCCATTTACAAAGAAATGGCACCATGGACCTGGTACCGACAAAGCAACACTCGGCTTCCCCCTAGTGGGACACAGGCCCTGCACCACCCCAGAGCAACAGCCCTCCAAATTGCAGCCAATACTGCTGAGACCCCATGGCGAAAAATGCGGTCCACAGTCCAGCCCAGCTCAGAAACGGTCACTGTGGGTGCCAGGTAATGACCTCACGTAGCAACGCCTGGCTTCCTCTCCCTAGCAACTAGCCTCCTTGGAGTTTCTTCAGCCCAGGAACATGGCTTGCTTTATAGCCAGGTGCAAACATTTTACACTGTAACCAAATGTCTGTGAAGCATTTTCCCATGCCTCATCTCATTTGATCCTCACAGAAGTCCTGGAGTTGGTAGATAGGAGACTCAGTAGAATCCTATTTTCTTTTCATTAGCTGGAAAATGGAGATTTAGAAAGTTTAGAAACTTGACCCGACTGAAAAGAAGTAAGAAATGGTGGACCTTGAAAATGACTTCGGGTTTTCTCACTGTGCAGAATATAGTTAAACACTGCTGCAGTTAAATATTTTACCCTTTGTTCTCCCTGCATGATCTATAATTATAATCTGTTTCGTGTTGATATTTACTGCTGTGTTGCTGACAATTACCTGAAAGAGAAGTTGGGGTGCTTCACTGGGCTGGAAGAAGTTTAGCTACATCAGAAAGCAGGTATAATTAAGCAAGTTTATCCTATATATATAAAAGGCTAAGTTGACTCGCACATGCGCGATACACATAATGCTCTCTCTGGCGCCAGTCACATGCGTGTGTTTTGATCTATCATTGTCGATCATGAATTTGGTTGACACTTCTATTATAGAGAAAGGGCGAATAGCAATATTAAAATATTTCTTCTAAATAATTGCCTTTCAGTGTGCATGAATCCATGCACTGGGCCACTATTATATTTATATGCAAGTAATTATTGTGTAGTATGATGATAATGATATCATATATCTTTCTCCATTTACAATCATATGACCTTGGATTATTCACCTAACTTTTCAAGCCTCAGTATCCATGTATGTAAAATGGGAATATTGAGTTTTACCTTCCAGTCCTGCTAAAAGATAAATATATTATCATGCCTGTAAAGCCCACAGTTTGGTACATAGGAACAGTTCAATATATGTCAACTCCTCTTCCCTTCCTTATTCGACATCCTAGTACAGGGGTGGGCAACCTTTTTTGTGAGTGCGTGCCAAAACCAGCAAAATCTCTGACTCAAAATTCTTCTGCATGCCAACCCTAATTTTTTGAGAACATGTTACGCCTACTTGATATCTCTTAAGGTGTACGTATGTGAAGAACCTTGAAGAAATAATAAAATTCATTCGAGCGACAAAAACACAGTATATGATGATGAAAAATACATTTATTTTTTAATGTATACATGTACACTGATAGTCCGACAGAAAACTTTATGACTCCGTTTGATATTATCAGTGGGACTTTTGCTGCTGCATCACTGATGACAGAGATTTTACATCAGGTTTATATTTCGTGACCTTCAGAAATATGCACGAGCTACTACTTTCATCCGTCAGGCTACTCCTATTACGAGACTTAACAAAATTCATCACTGAGAACAAAGATTCACAAGCGTATGTGGATGAAACCAAAACACTGGTCGGATCTAGGAAGGCAGGGAGAGTTAAGGCAGAGGCATAGAAATTGCTCTGTTGATATTAAGAAAAAAATTGTAAATGGAAGATTATAAGAGAGGGTTTCGCGTGCCAGCAAAAGTTACTGGCGTGCCATGTTTGTCACACATGCCAGGGGTTGCCCACCCCTGTCCTAGTATAATCTCCTCAAGGGTAAGAACTATTTCTTATTCCCATAAATCACATAGTAGGCATTTAGTATATGTTTATCCAATATGAATGAATGAATGAATGAATGAATGGTAGGTGAGCCTTGTTATTTTCTGCAGTATCTCATACCTGCACCAATTGTTTCAAAGATGGGGGTCCTGCCTAAGGCATTTAAGTTCACTGTGGAAGCCTTGGTAGGAATGACCTCTTTCATTGCAGTATTTATCACTTCTTCATCAGATGCCTCTGTTTCCACATCTGTTCAAGCCCTACGTCAGAGCACCTGGTGCACCCACCTGTGGTGCTGGGCCTCTTCTTTCTGCTTCCTCTCTCATGTATCCAGCAACTTGCTCCTGCTGGCTCTTTCTGCTGGGCCTGTAAAGTTGTCCCCATCACCCCCATCCTGAAAACTAGCACCTTGATGTGCACATGCAGGGATCATGGTGATTAGGGGAATGGCCTCTCACTTTTGCTAAACACTTTATGTGTAATCTCATTTATTTCTCATAGTACCCTTTAATGCAGGTACTGTAATATTCCTCCTTTAGAATTGAAGGCACTGAGGCACAGAGAGGAGCAATAAATTGCCCAAGGACCACAGCTACAGAGCTAATTCCTTGCCTTCCAGCCATGCTTTTGAGAGAACTCACTTCATTGGTTGCACTTCTTTGCATCCCTTTAGGCCTGGCTTTCCAGGACTGATGTCTCTTGGCTTCCTTCCTGTTTCTACAGCTGAGCCTCTTCTGTCCTGGTCATGAGTTCCTATCTCTGTGCTTTCCCCTTAAATGTAGTGTTCCACAGGGTGCTGCTCACATACCCCTCATGCTCTGTGTTCTCTCTATGAATGATTTCGTCCAGTCTCATTATTTTAATTATGACCAGGGATGATGATGACTCCCACACCCATATCTCTTGCTTGGACAGTTCTACTGAGCTCCCAATTAACTAGCTGCCAGAGATAGTCCTGTGGATTGCCACAGGCACCTTAAGTTCAAGACATTCTTCCTGAATTTTTGATTTCCGCTAATGGTCCCACCATTCATTTCATCACTAATAGCAGAAAGATTATGTTGGATTATTACCTTTTCCTCATTTCTTCCCCCACCCCATCCTCATATCTCATTGATCAAAATGGCCCTTTCAGTGTATCACCTGAATATTTCTTGACTATATATTTCCTACCATCATTATTAGCATTGCATCAACTCTCACCAGTTCTCAACTGGACCCTTGCAGTGCCTTTTGCAGGGCAAGAGAGGTAAAACTTTCATTTTGGAGCATGACATAAATGCAGAAAGGCACACAGTAATGGAATATACTAACATTAAGAGCATACTGATCCAGATATAGAATGTATCAGCACCACAGAAAACCTTCTGTATCCTCTCCAAGTCCTTAATTCTCCATCCTAAAAGCATTCTAACCATTGGGGAAGTTTTTCCTGGTTTTGAATTTATATAGATAGATTTATAAAGTATGTATTTTTTGTCTTATTTCTTCCATTTGAAATTATATTTGTGAGTCTCATCCATGTGTGTATAGCAAGAGTTCATTTTTCATTCTGGAATAGCATTTTTTTATGTATTCTATTCAAAATTCATCTATTCTATTGCTGACAGACATCTGGGCTGTTTCCTGTTTTAGGTGTAATGAACCATGCTACCATGAATATTCTATATGTGTTTTTGGTAGTATTGGGCTTAGTTTGTCTTGGAGACACAAGTAGGAATGAAATTGTTTTTTGGGGGGTTAAATGCATTCTGCCAGACAGTATTCTAATGTGACAAATTAATGTAGTCAGTCTTTTAACATTAGCCATTCTGTCAGGTATATGGTGATAGTTCATTGTGGTTTTATTTTTTTATTGAATATATTGGGCTGGCACTGGTTAACAAAATTATACAGGCTTTAGAGGTACAATTCTACACATCTTATGTACACTGTATTGTGATGAGAACCTTTGCACAAGGGCCAGAGGAGCATCTTCACAGATATATATTTTGTCATTTACATAACCTCTTTTAGAATTTGCCTATTCAAGTATTTTGCCTTTTAAAAAAATTGAGTTGTGTTTTATTGATTTATAAAAGTTCTTATAAATCTCCTGGATATGACTCCTTGATCATATATATATCTCCTACATAATAAAAGCCTTATATGCAAATCAACTGAATGGCGGAATGACTGGTTGCTATGACGCATACTGACCATCAGGGGGCAAATGCTCAACACAGGAGCTGCCCCAGCCTGCAGGCCCCAGCCCAGCCAAGGAAGGTGCCAGTGGGGGCCCCCTGATCGCCCTGCCGGTCACCCCACAGAGGGAGGCGACTAGCAGCGGCGGCGGGGGGAGGGCTGGCAAGCGGGTGGTAGCAGGTCAGCCAAGGCGGGTGACAGCGGGTGTCCCCCAATCACCCTGCCGGTCACCCCACAGATCGGCCCTGATTGCCGGCCAGGCCTAGGGACCCTACCCATGCACAAATTTCATGCACCGGGCCTCTAGTGTGTGTGTGTGTGTGTGTGTGTGTGTGTGTTTCATATAGAGAATATAATAAAATATCTGAGTTTAAAAACAATCACAAAACAGCAAAAACAAACTTAAAATATAAAATAAAATAGAACTTAAATTTTATATATACTTGAGAAGAGTAAGTATTTACAAATAAGAGCATTGTATGAAAAATGGAAATTTGATTAGTACTCTAAACTTCAGCAATTCCTGGATTAAATCATGTTTATCAAGCAAGACTAATTTAGAAAATCTGGGAGGCTGGTGCTAACCTTCTGGGCTTATCATCCTCTATTCCTCTCTGCTGCCACTCTGTTGCCTACAGTGGGTCACAGACACACTGGCAGCTAGCTAATGTCTGACCAGTAAGAAAGCTATATCAGGCTCAATAAATATCACAGTGAGGTGTAAACAGTACTATCAAGGCCAGCAGTTAGACAGACCTACCTAGACCACTGCACTGGGAACAGAATGGTGCACCCATCAATTGATTTCAGGGTGGGGATATACATCCTTATTGTGTGATATTGATAGTCAGGAGATGTAGACTTTAAAACCAGCTCCACTGTGTGACCTTGTACTGGACTCTTTCCTCAGCCTTAATTTCTAATAGGGTGTCCCAAAATTCACGCAAGATTTGAATTTTGCGTGAGCATTAACAACAACAACAAAAAATAAAAGCCTAATTTTACTTGGTTTATTGAATCAGATTCTAATATCTGTTGCCCTTTGATTTCAATCCCTTCAATTTGATAAGCATTACCAAGTACCAATTATGGCCCAGGAGCAGGGACAATGAAGGCCAATGAAGACCACGGCTTTGCATATGTGCCAGCAAAGCCGTGGAGGCCATTTACCCGATGTGCTATTCCATACATAACCTTATACAGTGGGGCCTTGACTTACGAGTGTCCCAACTAATGAGTTTTTCGAGATACGAGCCGTCTCTCGGCCGATTTTTTGCTTTGAGTTGCGAGCTAAAATTCGGGTTACGAGCCAGCTTCAGATACCCCACGGCTAGTTGGCGCAGTGCACGTCACAGTGAACGCCGCAACATCAGCCCAGCATTCAATTCATTGTAATGGTGAAAATTGATTTGACATATGAGTAATTTGAGTTACGAGCTCCGTCACGGAACCAATTAAACTCGTAAGTCAAGGCCCTACTGTACTGTATACTTTATGAATCAATAAAAAATTTACAATATTTAATTATAAACCTGTGTTTTCTATCAAAATTACTTCTTGCGTGAATTTTGGGACATCCCATATCTCCAATATTATAAAAGGGTAATATGCAAATTGACCCTAATGGCAGAACGACCAGTCACTATGATGTGCACTCACCACCATGGGGCAGACGCTCAATGTAGGAGCTGCCCTCTGATGGTCAGTGCACTTCCACAGGGGGAGTGCTGCTCAGCCAGAAGCCAGCTCATGGCTGGGCATTGCAACGGCGGTGGCGGGAGCCTCTCCCACCTCCGCAGCAGTGCTAAGGATGTCCGACTACTGGCTTAGGTCCGCTCCATGCAACATTCCCCAAGGGCTCCCTGGCTGCCAGAGGGATGTCTGACTGCCATATAAGGCCCGATCCCCTAGGGAGCGGGTCTAAGCTGTCAGTCAGACATCCGCTGAGAGGTCCCGGACTGCGAGAGGGCGCAGGCCGGGCTGAGGGACCCTGTCCCGAGTGCATGAATTTTTGTGCACCAGGCCTCTAGTATATATATAATGTTCTATGGCTTCTCTTTTCTTATAATTGATAGTGTGTTGATGAATAAAAATGGTTTTAATTTTAATGAAATCTAATTATCAGTCTTTTCATTTGTTTAATTTTTTGCCATATTTAATAAATACTTGTGTTCCACATCAAAAGGTTACTTTCCTATGTTATCTTTTAGAAGCTCTATTATTCTACATTTCATATGTATGTCTATGTGAGTCATCTGGAATTGATGTTTATATAAGGTATCATATAGAGACCAGAGTTCATTTTATCCATATGGATGTCAGCTGACCTAGTACCATTATTAAAAAGATAACTTGCCCCCAATTTATTGCTGTTAAACATTTGTAATTTATCAGGTGTCTGTAAATGTCTGGGTCCATTTCTGGATTCTCTGTTCTTTTCTGTTGATCTATTTGTTCATTGTTATTTAGATATCTTATTGTCCTGATTAACAAGTAGCTTTATCGTAGGTCTTGAAATTATTCCTACAACTCTGCTTTTTATAGAAAAAAAAAATCAACAAACAGCAATTATTTACTTGCTCACATGTCTGTGGGCAAGCTAGAGGTCAGTTGGTCCAGGCTGGGTTGATCAGAACAGCTCTATTCAAGCTGTGGGTAGAATAGCTTAGATCTCTGCTCTGTTTTTATTCTGGGACCAAGAATGGAAAGAGCTGTTATCCAACTAGAAGACTGTTATGATGATGACAGAAGAGCAAAAAGGAAAGCCCTGGAGCACAAGCATTTAAAAAGGATGTTAATTTTAGAGCAGTTTTAGGTTCATAGCAAAATTGAATGGAACGAATCAGAGTTCCCATGTACCCCTGCTCTCACACACATGCTCTTGCTTATCAAGGTTGGTTTAACTCTACTAGGTTTCTTGCAATTCCATAACAATTTTTAGCCTCAATGCATAAATTATAAAACAAAATGGCTTTGGGGGTTTTGAAAATTTGCACTGAGTCTCTAGAGTAATTTTGGGAGAATTTGCCACACTTAATAAATTGAATTGTCCAGCCCATGAATGAAGAATGTCTCTTGATTCATTAAGATTTTTAGAAAAATTTCTGAACAATGCTAAAATGGTTTCTCTATTTTTGGTTGTTATTTTTGTGGCATTGCTACATTATTCCTTTAAATAAGTTTTATGTCCATTTCCTCAGCTCT
>NW_005362842.1:1759757-1812056 GCF_000412655.1 Myotis brandtii
TTTTCAGGCTGGCCACAGCCCCTTCAGGGTGGGGGGCCCTACTGGGGTGCCTGGCCAGCTTGGGTGAGCAGCTCATGGCCATTTTCAGGCTGGTCAGGCCCGTGGGCTGGAAGCAGGTATCTGGGATTTATTTAACTTCTATAATTGAAACTTTGTGGGCTTGAGCGGAGCTCAGGGCCAGCCAGGGCAGGCAGGAAGCTTGGCTTCCTCCATTGCCAGGGCAACCCAAGCCTCCTGCTTGCTCCAGCTCCGTGGCCGCTGCCATCTTTGTGAGGGAGTGATAGAGTGACAGTTAATTTGCATATTACTCTTTTATTAGATAGGATATATATATATATGAGACCACTTGATAATTATCTCACAGGTTACTGAGTCTCTTTACTTCTTAATAATTTCTCCCTGTGTAATTCAGATTTCTGTTTATCTGTTTTCATGTTCAATGATGCTTTCTTTTATACTGTCTGAACCATTGCTAAGCCCAGAGTAAACTTTTTATTTTAGATGTGGTACTTTTCATTCCTAAAACATTACTTTCCATTCCTCTGCTGTGATTTATTTGTTCTCTCACCCTGTCCAAATTTTCTTTAAAACCTTCAGTACATTTATACTAGTTATTTTAAAGTTCTCATCTTCAGATTTTAACATCTGAATCATCTTGGATTCTGTTCTTTTGACTGTGTGTGTTGTGTGTGTGTGTGTGTGTGTGTGTGTGTGTGTGTGTGTGCCTGTGTGTGCCTGCCTCCTTCACAAAAGAACTGTTGCTAATAAAATTGATTATGTCAATTTGCTTTAAATGGTATTGAATTGTATCCTGGTAGGCAGTTAAATTACTGGCCCATCCTTCTGGAACTATCAAGATTGTTTATTCTTTGTAAGAATGGATCTGCTTCAATTTTCTCAGTCATCTTGGTGTGTGGTCCTTACTTTCAGATGTGATGCTCATTTCTGTGATTGGTTCTTTCTGGGGTCGTAACTGAATCTCCACTGCAGCTGGACCAGGAACCAGTGTTTCTCAGCCTTGTGCAACCCCTGGCATTTCTGTTTAGCTCTCAGCCCTGTGTCAGCTACTCTCTTTTAGACCTTACAGAGTTTTGCTTTGCTTAGGTACAGGCCAGTGATCTTCCACAGACTGGCAGTGGGTTCCCAGGTGTCCTCTCTGATACCCTGCCTTACAAATTCCAGCCACCGCAGCAACCCTAAAGCTGGGCTTCTGCCTCCTCAATTGAACAAGATGGCCATCCTCTGCTTGGACTTCACCTTCCTCTCCTGGGGGCTAGAAGCCACCCTCAGGACACTCTTTGGTCCATCTGGGATGTTGTCAGATGACAGTAGAACAATGCAACACATGTTAGGTAACAGATCCAAAGCTCCTTCTAGGATGTGGCCTTGCGTTTGCTCTATTCATGCGATTCTTTGAACTCTAGAAAGATACAGCTGGGAGGAAGGTGGCCTGGGGCATCGCCTACTTTTTCTATGGCCCTTGTTGAACCAGTGGAGAAACTGAGGCCCTGAGAAGGCAAGGGGCTTGTCCAACAGCCTTATGGGGAATTAGAACTCTGTCTATACCTAGTATTGCTTACTCCTTTCCATGGTTCTTGTCTCTTATACTTAAATACATTTCCTCAAAATGAAAAGAAAATGTTAAAGGAGTCTTAAGAGTTGCCTTTAGGTGTATGGTGAAATTTCTCAGGAGCAGGGGGTGGCAGCAAGGCAGATGGCACAATGTATATTCGGAAGAAAGAATATATTTTTTTTCAGGAGAAGCATTTGGGTGCTGGGCTCCAGGAAGAAGGTATGTGAGATCCCTCAGAACCCTCCGAATGTGCTCACAAGCATTTTCTTGATTCTCGTTCAACCTGTGGCTGGCAGCAGTTAAAAAATTGTACTATCGTTCCTTATTTATTTTTTGGAGGTACTATACTTAAGTGGTTCAAAAATCAAAAAATGAAAAAGAATATACAGCTGACCCTGAACAACAGAGGTTTGAACTGCGCGGATCCACTTATATGTGGATTTTTTCCTCAATAAATGCTGTAAATGTATTTTCTCTTTCTTGTGATTTTCTTAAAAACATCTTTTTCTCTAACCTACTTTGTTATAAGAATACAGTATACAGGGTTGGGCAAAAGTAAGTTTATAATTGTTCATATGGTAAAGAATACAAGAATTAATAAATAATAACATAAGAATAAACTGTTTAGTGTACTCAGAACTGTAAACCTACTGTATAATATACATAACGTGTAAAATATGTGTTAATTAATTGTTTATGTGACTGGTAAGGCTTCCAGTCAAAAGTAGGCTGTTAGTCATTCAGCTTTGGGGGAGTCAAAAGTTGTAAGCAGATTTTTGACTGCATGAGCATTGGCACCCCCAACCCCTGTGTCGTTCAAGGGTCCACTGTACACTGAACATTTGTCCTTCTGCTCCTCACCCCAGCCACACGGTCCTCTGCCCCGGAGATGATAGTGTTTTCCGTGTTACTGTTTTCTTGTGCATCTTTCCGGAGGTGTTTATGTGTGTATTAATCACATCCCCGTTCCACTGTCTTCTTTTTCTTGCATGAATTGTAACACATTACACAAGCTTTTTTAAGTCTTACTTTTCCTTGCACGCAATCTGTCTTGGACATCTTTCTGGATTTAGACTGAATGAGCTTCTTCCTCCTTTCTAATAGCTTCGGGGTGTTCCACTGAATGGATGAGCCGCCATTTACTTAACTGGTTCCTGTGGGTGAGCATTTGGTTTGCTTCTAGTCTTTTGCTACCAAACAATACTGCAACGAATAACCTTGTGCAACAGTCCTCTCACTGTGCTAGCATATCTTCAGTATCACTTCCCAGGCCTGGGGTTGCTGAACATTTTTAACGTTGATGGATATTGCCAACTTATTCCACATAGAGGTTGCACTAATTTACATGCCTACCAGCAATGTGTGAGAGCTGGCATCCGCTTTGATTGTTGCATTTTCAAGCTGGAAATCATTTTATATGGCACCTTTTCTCTTTCCCTTGTGCTACGGATAAAGAATCTGAGGCTGGGAGATCAGACCAAGATCATGCTGATTGTGAGTTGCAGTGCCCTAGCTGCTCAGCCTGAGGGTCAGCAGAACCTCAGGACACCCAGATGTGCGTGGCCCCTGGCAAAGCATGTCCTCGCATGCTCACCTCATTAGAGAAGCACACAGAACCTGCCTCAGTATCCAAAGCTCTCCGTAGGGGTCTCTTTTCCAGGCTGCATTACGATGTTTGCTTCTCTTAAAATAAGAGTTAGGGTAGCCACTGGCAAGCCAGCTGCGGCCTAAGAAAAACTAAGCTGACATCCAGGCTGGACAGAGCTTATAATTAGACCCTGAGAGACGTGCAGAAAGGGGTCACATTGGCACCTGGGAGCAGAAGCCTCTTCAGGGGACAAAAGAAATGTCGTTCAAGATTCTTTACCTAATGACATCCCTATCTTAGTCAAAATGCCCCTGTACGTGGCATCTCCCACAGTGCCTCTGACTCACTCGTCCAGGTAGAGAGGGCACACGGTCTCCTCACGGCGAAGGGGGACTCCTGCCGACATCCCTGCTTCCTCTTGAATGCAGTGTCCCATCGCTCAAGCACCAAGGACAAGGAGCGTCTTCCCAGTGGATACGAGTCGTGGTTCTGGAGGGAGGCCACCTGAGCTTGGGTCTCAGTCCTGTCATTAGGACTCAGAAGTTATGTGAATGTGAGCCAACCAGTTAATCCCTCAGCCTCAGTATCCCCGCTTGTAAAATAGGGAGGGAAACATTAAGCCTACTCGCTAGGATGCACTAAGTGATGCTGCATGACAAGCAAACAGCACGGGTTACGTTTTGTTCATCTGACTTGGCCATCAGAGCTTGGATAGGACTTTACTTTATGCTTGGTCTTTCTGTCTGAGACCCAGGATGGTAGAGCAGCCACCATCTGAAATTTTGCGGGTGACCGTGACAAAGAGAAAAAGGGGATATGGGGAACCTGAGCACTGCCTCTGAAAATTTCTATCTAGGAAACAGAAGTGACTTTTCACTTGTCTTTTAGCAATGAAAGCAAGCCCAACATCCCTGTGAGTTTACATGGGTCACATGGCTGTCACTTACCTGGGGCAGCTGCCTGCCTCCACACCTCCTCCTGGTGGTCTCAATGGGTATTGCTGCCTGTTCTCTGCTGTGGATGGAATGTGGTGTCCCCTCTCTGGGCCCTGACCTATGACAGTGCAGTTCTTGTTAATGCCATTCCTGACAACATCTTGTAAAATAGGGAGGGAAGCATTAAGCCTTCTCGCTAGGATGCACTAGGTGATGTTGCATGACAAACAGCACGGGTTATGTTTTGTTCACGTGACTTGGCCATCAGAGCTTGGATAGGGCTTTACTCTATACTTGGTCTTTCTGTCTGAGATCCAGGATGATAGAGCAGCCACCATCTGAAATTTTGCGGGTGACCGTGACAAAGAGAAAAAGGGGATATGGGGAACCTGAGCACTGCCTCTGAAAATTTCTATCTAGGAAACAGAAGTGACTTTTCACTTGTCTTTTAGCAATGAAAGCAAGCCCAACATCCCTGTGAGTTTACATGGGTCACATGGCTGTCACTTACCTGGGGCAGCTGCCTGCCTCCACACCTCCTCTTGGTGGTCTCAATGGGTATTGCTGTCTGTTCTCTGCTGTGGTTGGAATGTGGTGTCCCCTCTCTGGGCCCTGACCTTTGACAGTGCAGTTCTTGTTAATGCCATTCCTGACAACATCCCTGTGGAGGAGGTGTGGGTAGTTACAACCCATTTTTCAGGTTATAAAACTGAAACGCTCAGAGACGAAATGTCTCCTCAAGGCACACAGCAAAATAGTAGGGAAGCGGGGAAGTATTATTTATTGAGCAATTATCTTCCTGATTTATTCATTCTGATAGGAAATTGAGGCCGCAGGACATTAAGCAACTGGTTCATGGACACTTAGCAGGGTAGTGATGGAGAGATTTTAGAGTCAAATAGAGAGAACGAGTGAGTCAGCACCCTGACGGGAAAAGGACTGTGAGTGTGGGAAGCGTAGAGCACCCCAGCCACCTCTAGCCCTTGCACAGCGCGCACGTTTACCCACAGGGACAGGGTCTCTCTGTCTTCCCCGGGGCAGGGAGGTGAATGGCCGCAGGGAGTCTTGTGTGGAAGTTCCGGAGAAAAGTCATTTGTGACGTGATGATATATTAATCTAACTAAGAAATTCCCTCTCTCTGATGGAATTTTAGGAAACCTTGGCTCTATGTGGCCCTGTTTTTCAAGTAGTTTGAAATCTTGGGAGGCTGTGCTGATTCCAAGACTAGTCTGTTCAGTGTGGGCTGGAGGCACAAAAACATCTTGTTATTTTATAATTTTTTAAAATTCTTAAAATGATACCAGAGACTAAAGACAACTTTGAACCTACAGTCTTATCACCCTAGCACCTCTGAAATTTCTTTGCCTTTTTAAAATTCATCCACATATGCATGTGTTTGGCAGAGATGCCATTGGGATAAAGTGCCATTTTTATTTCACATATTTTTTAAGTTAATGTGACATTGCACATATTTTGTGCGTTCTTTGATGGCCTCTGACATATTTATATTTAACAATTTTAGACTTGAATGAACCTACCCTTATTTATTTATTTAATTGATTTCAGAGAAAAAGGGAGAGGGAAAGAGAGATAGGAACATCAATGATGAGGAGAATCATGGATCAGCTGCCTCCTGTACACCCCCAACTAGGGATCGGGCTGCACCCCAGGCATGTGCCCTGATCACTCAACCACCCAGCCACACCAGCTGGGCCTGTATTGGTTTTCTATTCCTGCATAAAAATTCCCAAAACTTGGTGGCTTAAGGTAATGCATGACTATTTTAGAGTTCTGCAGGTCCGAATCCTGGGCACGGTGTGGCTGGACTCTCCAGGGGATCTCAAGGCTGAAATCAAGGTGCTAGCCAACTGGATTCTCACCTCTGGGCACCAGGGGAAAATCCGCTTCCACATTCATTCTTGTTGTTGGCCAAAATCTGTTCCTTGTGATTATAGGTCTGAAGTCCCCATCTCTGCCGAGTGTCAGTTGGGGCCACTCTCAGGTTAGGGTTGGGGTTAACTTCAGTGATGTGAGGCTGCACACACACTCCCATGCCATCTTTGCCACTTACTAGGGGCCTTGGGCATATCTCTCGGAACCTCAGTGTTCATATCTATAAAATGGGGAGAAAAAATACTTTTGGTTCTAGTTGTCTGACAGGACCTTTGGGCGCTGCAAATATCTCCAAAGCTTGTGATCCAGATGCCTCTGGCCTGGGTCCCTTAGATCCTTCCCTGAGGACCTCACAATCTCAGGTCCAGGACATCTGGTCCCTGCAAGACTTTCCACATCCTACTCTGCCTCGATCCTTCTGTTTTCAACTCCAGAGCCTGAATTCACCCTGCGGGTGATTGCAATTCTATACCCAAAGCCCAGATCCACTTGTTCCTTCTGGGGAATCGCTTCTCCCCACTGGCTTTGTTTACTGAGCTCTGGGCAGGCAGCGAGTCCTGGGGACACAATGAAGGGGAGGGGATCTCTGTGCCTGAACTGGACAGAGAGGGGCCCTCCAGTGACGAGCACCGTGACATTTCCCGAGGAGAATCATTACACGTCCCAGGGTGGCATCCATCATTACTGACTAACCGACATTGTGTGGGTTACTGACGCCTACCGCTACATCAGTAACCTTTCCTGCCTCGCTCCTGTTCTTGTTTGGATACCTTGCAGCTCCAGGATTTTCCCCGGAATGAGCAGGAATGACTCATGTTATTGCCCTAAACCCCCATGGAAATGTATCTCGGCTCTCTTCCTTCCCAGTGTGATAAATTTGATTATAACTTGCGGACGGCCACTCGTGGCTGTGCCGCGGTTTAAAATGCACTGAAAGATTCATTCAGCTAAACCGAAGTTGTCAGGTGGATTGCCAGAGGGAATTCTTGTTGCAGACACAAGTTGTGTTATGTCTGCTCCAGCCTTGTGGCGGCTTTCAGATTGCTGTGCGGCACCGAATCCATTAATCAGTATGGCCCGCCCCCCTCGCTCCGCTCCGCTCAGGGCTCCTTGGAGGCACAGTGTATGTCTCCGTCCCTCACCTGTCTCACGGTGTCTGGCATAATATGCCCTGAATAATTGATTATTTTTTATGTTTTCATTTTAATATTAAATTCTTAGGGAAAAAAAAAAAGAATCACAGATAGAAGGGACCTCAGAGAGCACCGTGCCCGGCCCCTAGCTGAGGCCCTGAGGCTCAGAGAGGGACAGTGATGTCTCCCGGGTGACCCAGCGAGAGCAGGAGGGAGAGCTGGATGTGAACCCGCCTCCTGCCTCCCACCCAGGGCTCCCGTCTCCTTTGTGCTTTCCTTGACAGTTCCTGTCACCGAGGGCTGGGGCAGATTCCATCTGGGCTTTATTCTGCTGTTTCACAGTGTCTTCTGAGTAATAAGGTTGGCTTGTTTAATAAGTTCAGCGTCAAAGTAGGTCAGGGATTTTATTTCTGTGCACGGGCCATTAGCATTCTTAAGTAAGAACACATTTTTTTTTGAACTGAGAAACGATCTGCTGTATGGCTGAGACGCTCCTCGTCTGCCCGTTTCCTAAGCTGGGTCCCATCCTTTTATACCACAGAGGCTCTGTGCGGGGCTCCCAGCCTGCAGGCTCCTCAGTGGGCCTGGGGCTGGTGGGAGGGCAGGGAAGGGCCTTGTGCTCTGCAGGGACCTCATGCTGCGGCGTGTGCAGCCGGGCCAGAAGGGCAAGGTGACCTCTGCGCCTTCTCAAGCCGGTGGTCACAATGAGATGAGGTTTGTGTTATGTTTTGTCAGAGCTAATTCCCTGAAAACCCACAAACACTTGTTTCGAGAGGGCTGAGCACTACGTCAGGAGATCTCTCAAATCCCTTGTGACTTAGGTGCCGGCCCGGATTTGTCACCACTGGCCAGGCTGGTGGGAGAGGAGTCGGGCCTGGCCCTGGCTGCTGTTTGTCGGGGAGAAGGAGCGGGATGGTCAGGCGGGAGCTGGGGAGTGGGAAGGGAAGGAGGGGACATGACACCTCATCTATTTAGGCTGCTCCTGAGGATGCTATCAATTTTATATTTTTAGCAATGACCTGAATTGTTTCATGGGCTCACTCCTTTGTCACCTGCCTTCAACCTAAATGGGGCTGGTAACGCAATAGGAGAAAACGGTCTCTATTCAAAATTCCTGTGTAAGGCACAGTGCTGGGCACAGTGAGGGGTGCAAGCATGCCTGGCCACAGTCCCCACCCTGTGACATAGGAAAAGACACAGGTGCAAATGAGCAGACGTAACGGAGGCGATCGTGGGCTGCAGAGGCCTCTGGCCAAGTTGTCCACTCATCAGTATTTCCTGCTCCCCATCCTGGTTTCTTTGCCTCATCTAGTCTCTTAACGTGTGGAATACTTTTGCCTTTAAAAAGGCACACGCTTGCCTTGATCTTTCAGATGAGAATTCCTATCACTGTAATCACTGTGATGAAAGGAAGTCTGATAGGTTTCTGTTACAAGCTAAAGTACATCTTCAACTATTATGGTTCTTTGTAGATAAGTGCCCACAGTGTGTAGCCAATTGAACTCCATGTCCCACAGCATGTACCACACTCAGCAGCGGGTCAGGGAGGCAGGCGAGGTGTTAGCCTTGAAGGGAAGAGCTGTTTCAGCAAGTGTGAGATGACCATGACTATTTTATACACGATTCAGCGCAAATCTGAGGTGTCTCTGCACAAGGATTCGGTGAGAGTGTAGAGTAAGAGGTGATGCACTGGCCCCCTGGTACTGTGCTTTGTGCTGCTCTTTAGGTTGTTTGCCAGGGAAACCTCCTGGATTGGATTTCTTCCCCATCACTCCCCTTCACCGCCTGGTTTTTGTGCATACCACCATGTAAGTGTGATGGTTCTTGGGTTAACCAGCACAGGGCTGTCTGTAAGCATTAGGACTCTTTCCCGTATAACCAAGCCAGGAGGAGACAGATAGATGAGAGAGGCCATTCCTTCACCCATCCATCCATGCATGCATTTATCCACTGCTTCAGTGCTGGAACTAGAGACAGACAGACATACAGATGCATGACTTAACTAAAGAGCTGGGGGGGGGGGGTTGGTGAGTTACCCTGAGGTCATATATAATGATATTCAGGAAGTATTTTAATGAAAGAATGAATGGTGTAGCCCAGTGGTTCTCAACCTTGGGAGAAAAATGAGGGGAGTTTAACAAAATACTGATTTGAGGTCTCACCCCAGAGATTTTTACTAAATTGGTAAGGGGTAAGGACTAAACATGGGAGGTTTATAACCTCAGCCTGTGATGGCAGCTAGGTTTAAGAGCCACTATGCAACCGCGAAGGATTGTTAGTAAGGATAGCTTTACACAAAGGCCCTTCCGCAAGCAGCACTTGGCCCTGTGGGGGAATGGACTCGGAGGGACCCGGGCTGTCTGTGCAGGTGCGAGGCTGGCTCAGCTCCTTCAAGGCTCCTGTGAGCTCCAGGCCTACGGAGTGTAAATAGCAATCTTCCCATTTCTGAGAGGCGCTTGGCTTAGGCTTCTCATCTACAAAGGAACGGGTTGCTTTTGAGTTGACCCTGAGGTTCCCACAGGTCCCCACACCAGCCTTCTGGGCAGAACATGGCTAGTTTGGGGTCAGTCTTGAGTACATCCCATCTGTGGGGGAAAGTCCCCGGGGTTTCCAACAAGGAACACATAATCCAAGTTACATTTCCTTTTCTTTAGGGGAGTCAAAGGGAGGGGAGGGAATTCATGGGGCTGTTTGAAGAGGCTGTAAAGGCCTCCACGCTATGAGGAGCTGGGTAGGGATGATGCCCTTAGAGATCAATTCCTTTAAAAAATGTTAATGCCTTGGGAAATTGCTACATTAAACCTGTTTGTCCTGTAGGAAGTGTGGCTTTAATCAGATTTCATTCCAGATTAAGGTCTAGATGAGGTTTTAGGCGAGATTTCATAAAACTTTGTTATTCCTTATGTGTGTTTTCCCTCAATGAGGAATGATAGCAATTTCACTGAGACCATCAACGTGCCTCATTGAATAGGCCAGTGTATATCTCTGAAGCAGGGCAAGCTTTCAAATCCACCGCTCCTTTTATTGCATATATGACTACAAAGGTGACTTTTAAACATTTTTCTCCATTTTATACCACCCCGCCAAGAAATAAAGAGGCAGAGGTCAGGGCTAGCTTTTATTACTAAACTACGCTCCACCTGCTAGGACATTTGACAGCACAGTTCCTTGGTGCAGACCCCTCTGCCCCGCCCTACAGTGTGTCCGTCTTACATCCAGTCCCATCCATGCAACATCCATCCAGATCTTGTTGACAATTTCCTCCCCAGTTATTTTCATTTGAAATATTTTGCAAATGAATGCCTTCACAGGTCCTGCTATGGTGTAATACACAGGAGAAATGTATAAAATGGCCAGGTGTTAATTCCCTCGTTTGCTTACCATTGCAGTATAAAACACTGGGCTTACCAAGGTTCAAGTCCATTTTTAAGTACATTAACATGTCCTCTTTGAGGGCATCCTTCAATGAGGCATCCTCTTTTTATTTTTATCTCAAATAGATTCAGCCGTGCCTTCCCCAGTCTATTGCCTGGTTATGAGCCTCACCTTCAAAGGTGATTCTGAAACTGATTCTTAAAGGAAGCGTCAAGCATTGTGTGCATGTGTGTATGCGTATGCATATGTGTGTGTGTGTGTGTGTGTGCGCGCGTGCGCGCGCGCATTTAAATGTGCCTTTTTATATTAACCTCTAGACAAGACTTTACTTGTTTTAGTTACAAAAAAGTCTGGTGATGGATATACCTTAAAAATTTTAGCTATATATGGAGCATTTGTAATGTACTAGTCATCTGTGAGGACATAAAAATGACCCCGGAATGTAGTGGCTTAAACCAACAAGCATTTATGATCTCACAGGCCTGGGTAAGGAGTCCTGGTGCAGCCAGGCTGATGCTTCTGGCTGGGCTCGCTCAAGGCTGCAGTCACCTAAGGCTTGAGTGAGGGAGGATCTGCCCCAGGCTCACTCAGGTGGCTTTGGGAGTCCTTAGAACAGCGGTTCTCAACCTGTGGGTCGTGACCCCTTTGGCGGTCGAACGACCCTTTCACAGGGGTCACCTAAGACCATCCTGCATATCAGATATTTACATTACGATTCATAACAATAGCAACATTACAGTTAGGAAGTAGCAACGAAAATACTTTTATGGTTGGGTCACAACATGAGGAACTGTATTTAAAGGGCCAGAAGGTTGAGAACCACTGCCTTAGAAGATCCTTTTAAGAGGTCACTCACATGGCTGTTGGCCTCGGAGCCTCATTAACTGTTGGTTGAAGATAGCATTTCATTGCAATGTGTGCCTCTCCTTAAGACAGCGGTTCTCAACCTGTGGGTCGCGACCCCTTTGGGGGTCGAACGACCCTTTCATAGGGGTCGCCTAAGACCATCAGAAAACACATATATAATTACATATTGTTTTTGTGATTAATCACTATGCTTTAATTATGTTCAATTTGTAACAATGAAATTGGGGGTCACCACAACATGAGGAACTGTATTAAAGGGTCGCGGCATTAGGAAGGTTGAGAACCACTGCCTTAAGACAACTCACAACAGGACACAAAGGGGAGGGAAAGAGAGGAGGAGAAAAAGAGAAAGAGGGAGAGTGTAAGGAGGGTGATGGGAAAGAGGGAGGGGAAGCAGAGAGGGTAGATGAGGGAGGGGAAAGTAGGAGGAAGAGGAGAGGGAATAGGGAGAAAGAAGAGGGAAAAGGAGATGGACAGATGTGGAGAGGGGGGAGGGAAGGGAGGGCAAGTAAGGCGGTCCTCTTTTTGTAACCTGCTCTCAGCAGGCACGTCATCACATCACGTTCGCCACACTCTGTTAGAGGGAGTCAGGAGGTCTAGCCCACTCTCAAAGGGTCAGGGTTACACAAGAGTGTAGACACCAGGAGCAGTGAGTCACTGGGGCCATCTTAGAGACTGACTGCCCACAGCAATTGGTGTCTTTAAACATCATAAAAGTGATGGTCATTTGTAGATATTATGCATTACTTTCTTGTTCAAGAGGTACTGCATTGTAGCTCTTTGTGGCTCTGCAATGATAAAAGGCACCTATTATATATGTGCCCGAGTGTGTCTTACACTTTCCAGGTGGCCCGCTGGCTGCACCTGGGGAAGCCCTCCCGTGCTCTCCTCCGTCAGGTTCGGTGAGGGGACTGGAGGGCCGGGTGTGTTTATGCAGACAGTTCTACTGTCTTACATCTGTTTAATAGTTTGAGCATGCACTTCCTATTTCCCATCTTTAAGCAACTACCCGTCATCCTGATTGAAAACATAATTTAAAAATTTTATACTTCTAAAAAATAAATGAAGAGTGCCACTAAAACTTGCAAAACAAAACAGATTTTTTTGTGTGCTACCGAGAAACTTTCTGTGGCCGGAAACAGAATCAAGTGTACTTGTATGTTTATCTACCTAGTGTTTGATTGAGCACTTTTGTCAGGAATCTGAACTGATTTGTGAGCACTGATGAATGTGAGTAGAGTCAAAAGTAAAAATTTAACACACACTTGACATCAAAAGCATGATTTATAATTGGGGGAAAATTGATAAATTGAACTAATTAAAAGAAAACTGTTTTTTGGTGAGAGCTCATATGAAGCAAAGACGAGCTAAAGAATGAGAGAAAATATTTGTAAACCACATATGTGACAAAAGACTAGTAACTGGACTATATAAAGAAATCTCAAAACTCCATAGCAAAAAAATAAAAGTAAACAAACAAAAACTAACAATTCCATTAGAAAATGGACAGAAAGTTATGAACAGACATTTTACCGAAGAGGATATATTGATGGCAAATAAGCAGGTGAGAAAGCAATCAACATGATTAGTCACTAGGATAGTCCCCATTAAAACCACAATGAGATGTCGCCACGTACGTTTTAGAGTGGCTGAAAAATGATAGCACCGAGTGCTGGTGAAGATGCAGAGAAACGGGGCCGCCCCTACACTCATGGCGGGGATGTAAAATGGCATAGCCACTCTGAAAGGCAGTTCGGCAGTTCCACATTCCATCTGACCTAGCAATACCAATCCTGACATCTATTCCAGAGACAGAAAAACTTATGTTCACACAAAAACCTGGGCAAGCATGATTGTTCTTTGCAGGTTTATTTGAAAGAGCTACAACCTGGAAACAGCCCAGATGTCCTTCACCAGGTGAATGGTTAAACAACCTGGAGTACACGTATGACATGGGATGCCACTCAGCAGAAAGAAGGAGGGGCTATGGATGTGCGCAGCAACCTGGTATTATCTTTAGGGTTAATGCTGAATGAAAAAAAGCCAATCCCAAGAAATTAGATATTATCATTTTTTAAAAAAATACCCAAATTTTTAAAATGTGCTGTGCCCCTTAAACTTGTTCAGTGATGTATGTCAATTATTTCTCGATAAAACTGGAAAAAATAAAAATAGAAATGAAGCCTGGATTAGTGGTCCCAGGAATTGAGGCTGGGTGGTGGAGTGAGGAGGTGGGTGTGGGTATAAAAGAGCCACACGCGGGATCCATGTGGTGGTGGAAATGCCTTGACTGTACCGATGTCAATATCCTGGTGGTGAAATTGTATGAAAGTTTTGTACGAAGTTATCATTGGGGAAACTGGGTAAAGGATACACAGGGTCTCTCTATTGTTCCTTACAACTAGTGTAAACTTATAATTATCTCAAAATAGAAAAGCTTAATTAAAAAGAATTAACACTGACATTTAAAGTGACAGACTGAGTGCTCAGCCCCAGCTGGTGAGCCGTTTCTGGGCAGGGGTGTGCAGTCCCCTTTACTGTATGTAGTACCGGGTTCTGTTCAAGACCTCACGTACTGCTGGGTTTCCCAGTAACATCCAACTACCCATTGTTGCACCAATTCTATTCATCAAAATATTCATCACTCCAAGCTTTAAGGAACAAATCAGATTGGCTGACAGCAGAACGGGATTCTTCTGACTTTATTTTGACTCATTCATTCAACAGATATTCATGAAGCATTTATTATGTGTCAAGGATCAAGGCAGATGCTATGAATAAGATGGTGAGAAATACAGAAGTGGTCTCTGCCCTCATGGTGCTTACAGTCTAGGGCAGTGGTCGGCAAACCGCGGCTCGAGAGCCACATGCGGCTCTTTGGCCCATGAGCAGAAGTTGATATTTTATGGAAGAGCCACACTCAAGGGGCCAAAGAGCCGCATGTGGCTCGCGAGCCGCAGTTTGCCGAGCTGCAGTTTGCCGACCACTGGCTAGGGGGAAGAGCAGCATAAACAGTCACACTAAATATAAATGCTATAAAGAAGAATGCCTGGAAACATGGTGAAGTTAGGGAGGACTCCCTTGAGGAAGCGAAGTTTGAACTGATATGAAGAGTGAACTAGGTTAAAGTATGTGCAAAGGCCCTGAGGTAGAAAGTAACTCATTAGGGATATTTACAAACAAACTTGCATGTCTGGAGCCTGAGCAGTGAGAGGGGCAGGAGAAGAGGCCGAACGGGTTGACAGGGACATCTGGTAGACATCTTTCATGGATCTGAGGCCTTAGAATACAATGGAGCTGTTATTTTAGGAAGATCTGTTGGGCTACATGGTGGAGAATGGATCTGAAGAAGGCAGAAGTAGGAGCAAGGTGAGAAGGCTTATGCATATGGTACAAATGGATGATTTAAAACTCTTTTTGTTCATTGAAATCTAGCATGCAATACAGTAAAGTACATTGGCTTCAATATATTCACTTTTTTATTTTCCTCATAATATGAGCATCTTTGGGGTTTTCTCCATATACAATATGGCAGTCTGTGAATAATGAAAGCTTTCTTTCCAATCCTTATATCTTTTATTTCTTTTTCTTGCCCCATTGCACTGGCTACAGCACCCAGTAAAACTGGGAAAATCAGGGGGAAGCATTCAGTATCTTACCATTGATTATGATGTTAGACGTATGTTTTAGATACCTGTTACCAGATTAAAGAACTTGCCTTTGTATCTAGCTTGCTAAGGGTTTTATCTATTGACTTTCAGCAAATGCTTCCTTATTAATCTTGAGATTATTACATGATTTTTCTTTTGCCCATATGATGAGTTATACTGATTAATTTTCTAATGTTAAATTGATCCTGTAGTCCTGGAATAAAGCCAAGTTGATTATGATCAATTATTCATTTCTATATCACTGGGTTTGGTTTGCTAGTATCAGGTGGAGGATATTTATCTGTATGTTTATGAGCAAGACGGGCCCAGAAGTTTCTTTTCTTGTGATATCCTATAAGGTCTTGGCGTGACAGTTACCTCGGGGTTGTGAAGTGAGTTCGGAAGTATGTTTTCTCTTGTATTCCATGAAGCGATTTGTGTAAATGGGGGTATTTCCTTGAATCCTTTATGCACGTAAAAAGTCAAGCTTATTTTACTGTATATCTTCAAGTAGCATTCTGTCCAAGGAAGTTGTTTTATCTAAAACTCTTGTCATTTTTAGCTTCTCTTAGAAGTCGCTGTATATTTCTGTGGGTTCCCTCTTCCTATGTCTAAGAAGTGCATAATTGAGACATTAGAAATATCTAGGACAGTGCCTGAAATGCAATAGTCACTCAGTAAATTTGCTTTCTCCTGTCCCCTCATACTCTCTACTTGCCACAGAAGTACCCAGCCTCAGCGGCCTGCAGTGGGCACCAACCTGGAGCATTGATGCTGTTCTCAGAGCCCAGTGTCCACCTGCCTGAGTGCGAATTGTGGCCCTGGGGGATGGGGCGTGGTCTGAGGCCCATGAGACCTTGCAGCTTTCAGTTGTTTCAAAGTCCTTTTCCAAAGAGCTGCTATTGAGGCTGCCAACTCTCTTCATGCTGAATGTGGCAGAGCCCAGGGCAGCCCTGGGGGATCAAGGGAATTCGGAAGAGGCTCATTTTTCAGTTCCTTTACATAAAGGGGGCAATCGTCTCTTAAACTCCCCCCACACACCGATCGGGCTGTTATGACTAAGCCCCTTAATCCATCCGGACACCCTTTCCCGACGCTTCAGAGCTTCAGTCGATACTCCTAGCCACTTCCAGCCATTCCAGCAGCTCAGAGACTAATTACGCAGCTCCCCCCAGCAATAGGGATATGCCAAGGGGAGAAATTTGCAAAATAACAATATCTCCAAAGCCCCAGCCCCTTCGTTCTCTCTCTCCCTGTGGCTGGTAGCATAGCAACTGATGAAGCTGCCCTACTCAGGTGGCCCTGAATTGCTCATTTCTTCCCTCCCCCACCCCCTTTCCCTCTTCTCTAGCTTCTCAGACGTGTTCTGTTAAGACGGTTGCCATGTTTCCCCCTGGTGCTTGTTGAGTGTGAGTTAACCATCCCAGTGGGAGACTCGCGGCTTCCTCATGCATAAAGCTGACATTGATTTCCTCACATGTGCTGCAGGGCCCCGAGAGGCGCAGAGTGGAGATCACAGGAGGTGTGAGAAGCTGGGTCGAGTGGCCCATTAAGGGAGAGGGCGATGGGATGGGCAGGAGGACCAGTGTGGGAGGCCGAGAAGGGTGGGAGGAAGGAATAACTCACATTTCTCACCTTGGTATGGGGCCTGTTGAGTTTCAGGCATTTCCATTTGGTCCTTACACAGGGATCCAGTGAGATGTGATCCAATACCTGGGTTTTATCCATGGAGACACTGAGGCTCGGGAGGGAGAATTATGTAACTTGCCCAAAGCCATCATTCAAGTGACAGAGGTTATAAGCCCAACTCCATCTGTCTGACCTGGTGGTTGTGCCCTTTCAGTGCACCGCACTGCCCTTCATGGGTGGAAATGAATGTGAAAACACAAAGGGATGGAGCACAGAGCATTGGGCACGGCCTGGAGAAGCCGGACAGTGCCCTGGGGTGCTGTGCAGGGAACATGAGGTGGGCACTCACTTAGATGGATGGGGCAAGCACTGCCGCTCAAGGAAAGACTGAGGCCCCGCAGGCATGTGCACGCCCGGGACTCACTCAGCCTGCTGGGCCCTGGCTTTCTACTCATACTGGTCCCTTCTCCCTCCTGCGTATCCAATCAAGGACCAAGTCCCGTCCAGTCTCCTAGTCCTGTGTCCAGTCCCTGTGACTGTGTCTCTCCAGCCCCGTGGCCATTATCTTGGTCTAGACCTCCATTATTTCTCCCCTCAGAAATGGGCATGACTTTCTGTGCTGTCACACAGCGGTTCTCAACCTGTGGGTCTCGACCCCTTTGGGGGTCGAATGACCCTTTCACAGGGGTCACCTAAGACCATCGGAAAACACATATATAATTACATATTGTTTTTGTGATTAATCACTATGCTTTAATTATGTTCAATTTGTAACAATGAAATTGGGGGTCAGCACAACATGAGGAACTGTATTAAAGGGTCGTGGCCTTAGGAAGGTTGAGAACCACTGCTGACTACTACAAGCCTTTTTGCTGTTTCCCCACCCTTGTTCATGCTTCAGCAGGATGTGCCATTCGGAATGAGCCAGCGTCTTCTCGTCTCTGTGAAGGCTCCCTCCTCCCGGTGCCTGGTGGCCTCTCCTCTCCTCACCTCATGATTTGGTTTCCCCAGAAACCTCCCCTCATCTCCTCCATCCGATCTCCTCCTTGTATTCATTTCCAAGGGCTGCTGTAACAACCACAAACAGTGGCTTAAAACAGCACACATTTATTCTCTTACATATGTGGAAGTCAGAGTCTAAAATGGGTTCAGCATCAAATGGGCTGCTTCTCTTCTGCTCTTGGGGACAGTCTGTTCCCTTGCCTTTGCAGTTTCCAGAGGGGCCTGCATTTCTCACTCATGGCCCCTTCGTCTGTGTTCGAAGCCAGCAGAGCCATATCCCTCAACCCCTCTAGTCCAGTCCTTCTGCCTTCCTCTTGCGCGTATGAGGATTCTGGTGATTCAAGTGGGCCCAGGTGGATATTCCCAGACACCCTTGCCACTCTCCTTTATCATATTTTCAAAGTGCCTTTACCATGCAAAGTTCTGGGGATTGGGATGTGGGCATCTTTGGGGGCCATTATTCTGTCTACCACACTCCTCTGTGTGTCCACAAGATCCTGGCTCTGCCACAGTCCAGCCCTTTTTAATCTGAAGATGATTGATTTCCGCATCGGTTTCATTGCCTCATCTCCTAGGTCCCTCCAGGGTAGAGACAGTTACTGACTTTGACTCTCTATCCTCAGAACATAGAACTGGCCCTCAGAACTTGTGTTGAACAGGAGACCATATCTCTCGGGCTCCCATCTGCCTGCCTCAGTCTCGCTAACGGGACTGTTGAGAATGTTGGGACATTCTCCTTAAAATCCTTAAAATCACAGACTAGAGCAAGACTGCCGGTGTCCCAGAGTCACCATGTCCTAGCTGCGTGACCTTGTTCAGAACTTGTTTTCAACAGGAGACCATATCTCTCGGGCTCCCTTCTGCCTGCCTCAGTCTCGCGGATGGGACTGTTGAGAATGTTGGGACCTTCTCCTTAAAATTCTTAAAATCACAGACTAGAGCAGTGGTTCCCAAACTTATTTGGCCTACTGCCCCCTTTCCAGAAAAAATATTACTCAGCGCCCCCTGGAAATTAATTTTTTTTAAAATTTTAATAGCAATTAAACAGAAAGATATATGTATTAATGTTTCTACCTTTTTCGTAAAATATAGTAAAGAAAGGTGTAAATTAGAAACATTGAAGTTTGAAATTATGAAACTATTTATTGAACTCAGAATAGAAAGGTAATACAAAAAAAGTTAAAACAAATGCACCTGTGGCCATCACCGCCCCCCTGGATCGCTGCAGCGCCCACCAGGGGGCGGTAGCGCCCACTTTGCGAATCACTGAATTAGATCAATCAAAGTTAATGAGTAAACTTTCTGAATTGCTTAATACGTCCCAGATATGAGTATCAAGGCTTTAGCAAGGCAGGTGAAAACATTTCCATGAGCAAGAAGCAATTGAGGCCTTCCTCTATGAAATAAATTCTTGGTAATTCCTGTGGGAAACTTCCCTTTATCCTAACATCTTTCCTCTTCTTTTGCCTTGCCTTGTTCTCAGTGTTTTTAAAAAACACCAAATATAGCTTTATACAAATAGCTAGTAAGTGGAGTTGGGGAGAAAGCAATCACATAACCCCTCTATTGCAGCCTTGTAAATAAAACATAAGTTATATTACAAAGCCCCAGAGAAACATCACATGTTCCTTCTTCCTGGCGTAACTTGCACAGTCATTAAATGTGATTAAAATCTTGGGGACTGGACACAGTCATGTCTATTTCGGTACCACTGGCTTGATCTACCCCTGCGGCTTGAGGGGAATCACCCTCTTTGTGTAAATATTTGCTTTGTTGGAGATTCTTAAGCAGAAATTAACAGTATACATGCTTCAGGAGGGGTATCAGCCATGATAAACAATTCCTAGGCAATGTTTAGACTGGCCAAAAGTCATCCTAAGAATTGTGCACAAGGTTAGGACAAGACATTTGGCATCTATAAGCTAGAACTGCCTATAAAACAAATAGCAAAGTAGAGATCTGTCCATTAACCAGTTAATATAATTAATGTGTTGTGTCAGTGTAGGTGGATAACAAATTAATGACTAGAATAGTACTTACCTCGTGGTATGAGATGAGGAATAAATGAACCACAATTTAGCGGCTATAATATTCTGGGGACAGGCAACACCCTCTTCACACCTCCTGTGTGTGCCATATACCATTGCAGTCAGGAGGGAGTGCAGATCCCCAGAAAGGTCTCGTGGGCCCCAATCCTGGTTCTTTGAATTACTAATTGTTAGTCACTGGGCAAGTTACTTAATCCCTTTTCAGAAAAATCGGAATCACGATGCTATCTAGCCCTGGAGTTGCTATGAAGATTAAATGAGTTAATATGTTAAGGCATAAAACAGTGACAGGTACATAAAAATCTTCAGTGTTTAGTAGCTGCCACTGTTGTCATCTGTATTATTGCGATTATCATCTCCACCATCAGGTCCAGTGTTTCCGACCGCAGCGATGCAGTCGGAGAACTGACTTTGCAGTCTTGTTGTTTTGATGGAGATCTTTTATTGTCTAGAAAGATGCTTGTGGGAGTTTTTCTTTAGTCTTGTATTTCAAAATATTGCCAGGATGGGCTTAATTTTGAGTCTTGTCATTGATTTTGTCTGGAACCCACTGTGCTCCTCATAGTCGGCAAACTTCATTTATTTTAAGGACATTTTTTAGCCTTGTCTTTGATTATCATTCTGTTCCATTTGTTTGCTATGCCCTCCCCAAACACTTCTGATTCTTAGCTTGGATGTCCATTTGTTAGTCTCTGTAACATTATCCTTCTTGCTTTTGTTCATTTCCTTATTGCTATGCCAACACCTTATTTTGGGAAAACTTATCAAATATTTTGTCTACTCATTTACAGAAAACATCTAGTATTTATTGAACTTTAACCATATGTTAGGCTAGATCACAAAGACTAGTTCTAGTAGGCACCAACTGGTGGATTCGGTATTCTCGGGTTCCACATCTGTGAATTCAGCCAATCAGTCAACCAACCAAAAAAAGTGACATGTTGCTGACACGTATTATGTAGTTAGGCCTATAGTGGTTACATGTGTACTGAATATGTACAGACTTTTTCTTGTCATCATTTCATAAACAGTAGAATATAACAACTATATACATAGCATTCACATTGTATTTGGTATGAAAATAATCTAGAGATGATTTAAAATATCCGGAAGGATATGAAGAGGTGACATACACATACTACACAATTTTATCCACAGGTTTCGGTGTCCATGGGGGTCCTGAAATCAATCCCCCACGGATCCCAAGGAATGACTGTATCTACTTATTATATCTTCTGCTCAAGGACCTGGTGGGCTCAGGCCAGGGAAGGAAGAGGAAGTGGGGTCCGCGGCTGACGACTCGCAGTCAGGGCGGAGTCAGTGAACTTAGTCACAGAATCCTTATGGTCTCTGGCAGGAAATTCACATACCTTTCTAATTAGAATCCTAAATCAGTCTTTGATTGTAAAGATGAAAAGTTTGAGACCTGCAAAGATTGAGTGTTCTGTCCAGCTGGCGCATGGTAAAACCAGGGCAAAAAAAGACAGGGCCCACGGCTCCAAGCCAGTTTCCTTTCTGCTTTTTGATCTTCATTTTATAATTTTATGAAAGAGTGATGCATGCAAATCAGTAGAATATCTAATCAGCGTGACACTTTTGAACATCTACTCTGTGCTGAGCCCCGTAGACCACACAACCGAGTAGTCGGGAAGCAGAATTGGAAAAAAAAGAAAAAGCATAGTTTGATTAAAAGTGAAAGGAAAGACATCCCCATTGGGAGAAATGGCATGTGCAGAAGTCTGGCAGCGGGAAGGTGAAACAGCGTGGGGCATGTGTGTATGTTGGCGCGTGGGGCAGGGCGTTCCCACAGACCCTTGGGTTTAGTAAATAGCAGTGCAGGTAGGGAGGTGATCAGGTGGGGTCAGGAGGCTGGTGGTCGGTGTTGGAGGCCAGGTTACAGCCACCTTAAACATGGCAAGGCTCACTTCTCATCTTAGAAACATTCAGTTTTTCTCAAAAACGTTTGATTTCTATCTGGAGCGGATAGTGCGTCAGCACCAAACTTGTTCTCCGGCTATTTGAAGCACTTATGCTCTCTGTAGGAGTTTCTGGGGAGTCAAACTGTTACAAGGGCTCACAGCAGGGAAAAGGAAGACAGAATTGGTCTGGAGATGCTGCCTGAGGACCAGGCAGAATTACATTAAGGGGTCACCTCACCACCTCCATGCCGAAGGAGTCAGGGGGGCTGCCACGTGGCCTCAGGGAGGGATCATAGTCTTGTCCTTGAAGTGCTTTGATGCCTGGCTGGTGGGGGCCAATACCATCTCCCTGCTTAGGTCTCAGCTCCCTGGAGGCCAGACTTCCTCCTCCTTATTTGGTTCCAGATTTTGTGAGTGTAGAGTGCCATCAAATGTCATACAGTTATTCCTGGCTTTGCACAGTTGAGAAGTATGATAGAGGGTTTGAGGCTCATTCCCCCAATATTCTATGGCTCAGTTCCAAGTAAGATGTAGTGCCACGTTTCCCAACTGCTGGGTCACACACAAGCCATATTTTTGTTTGTTTCTTTTCCTTAGTCTGTCTTCTGGGTATCATTTACACACAACAAAATATCTGTATTTTAAGTGTACAGTTGGATGGGTCTTACACAACTCTAACCAAGAGGCAGAAATTTTTATCACTGCAGAAACTTTTCTCATGCCCCCTTCCAGGCAGTCACCCCACCAGAGGTAATGCTTTTCTGATTATTAGTAATATTTGATCACCCAAATTGATATGTAGTCTATCCCAATACCCCAGAGCGTTCTCTCATGCCTCACCTTGCTCATCACCTGCTCCCATAAGTAACTGTGATTCTGACGTTTATTGCCATAGATCAACTTTCCTATTCTTGAACTTTTCCTATGAATGAAATCATCATGCATCCTTCCCTTTTCTTGTTTTACAGGACATCATTTTCTTTTGAGGTCCATCCATGTGGTGTATCTGTAGTGTGTTCCTTTTCCCTTGCTGTGTAGTATTCTGTTGTATGCATATGCATCAATTGGTTGAATCATCAGCACCCAACAGCTTCTGAATCAACTTCTTTCTCTCCTGACATCTCTGTCTTTCAGTCCTTCAGTGGAAGCTAGCATGTGAGCTCCTGGCAACCAGCTCTGTGTCTGTTTTGTTCACTGTTGTACCCTCAGAGCCCAGGACAGAGTGTGCCATATAGCAGGTGCCCAGTGTGTGTATATGAATGAAGGAAGAAATGAACCAGTGTTCAGAACATGTCATTTTCATTGTGTTCTATTCTAGTCCTGTGTATACTTCACCATTCAAATCACAACTACAGGACTCTCAGGACAATCTCTTTGTCCACAAACTTACATGAATTTCGGGGCCCACTGATCACACTCAAGCTCTCTCTATAAGAGCTTTCCAAACCTCTAGACCAGGCGAGGTCCCTTTACAGCCCCATAATTACCTCTGTCACTCCCATCATGACCCTCATTGCACTTTATTGTCATTGCTGCTCTCATTGGCTGCCCTACCCTCTGACTGCTCTATTTCTTTCCACCTGTATTTCTTTTCACCACTAAATTCTACACTCAGCACTCTGGCCCATGAGAAGCACAGGGTACGTATTGGGTAGGAATTCTTACAGAGGGACTTTCTCTCTGCGAGATTGTTCCTCTCAAGTCCACAACCATTAGACAAAGTCCTTGTGAAGAGAGAGTGGATTTGAGAACATGCCCTCTGCTAAGGATCGAATGTTTGTGCCTGGCCCCCCCCCCCAATTCATCTGTTGATGTTCTAACCCCTCATGTGATTGTACTAGGAAGGGGTGCCTTAGAAAGGTGATGAGGTTTAGATGTGGTCATGGGGGGGTGGAGCCCCCATTATGTGATTAGTGCCATTATGAGAAGAGGAAGAGACTAGAGACCTCTTTCTTCCCACTGTGTGAGGACACAGCAAGAAGACAGCAGTCTGCAAACCCAGAAGAGGGTTCTCACCACAAACTGAATGGCAAGCACCTTGATCGTGGACTCCCAGCCTCCAGAAATGTCTGTTGTTTAATCTGCCCAGTCTGTGGTGTGTGTAATGGCCACCCAAGCTGCTCAGACATCCTCTGTGGATGATTTCTACTTAGGATATAACATTTCATGGGCAGGGGCTTGTCTTCATCCTTTAAATATGTTAGACCACATATTAAATCTATGAATGCGTTTGGTGGACCATGGTCATGGAAAGCTAGACATTTACTTGAGTTTGTCCTGTGGAAATCTTAGCATGTTCATCTTCACCCAAATGTTTGGGGACCTGAGAGCCTGTAAGTACTAGATCTGTGAACTCTTCATCAAGTTCTATCCTCTGACACGACTGGACTCCCATCCTCTAGCTCGTACAACAAAGGGTGCCTGTGGGGTCCCAGAGAAGTGTAAGCTGTTATGGCGTATGGTCTGTCTTCCTTTATTCTCAACATAGACTCTTCAGGGCTTTGTGCATGGGCTTCCTGAGGGTTCGAGGGTTCTGGAAATGATGTGCAAACTCTAGCTATTGTGCATATGTGCATTGTCCTGGGATGGGAGCCTGGAATTTCTTACCGTATTTTCACAAGGCCCCATGCATCCCCCTAAGTTCAGAACCACTGGTGTCAGGTTCCTTTAATGATCCTTCTAGTTAATTCCTGAAGTATCGCTCTCAAGTACAAGAGTAGAGAGGGTGGAGCAGGGATGCTACCTGAGCCCCGAGTTATGATGTCCCACCCCCACTTCTTCTAGCTTTACAGGCCCTGAGCCCTCTCTGGGCCTCAGTTTCCTTTCTGACTCTCGGTGGTTGGATTAGATGGCTTCCTAGGCTTCTTGCACTGTCTGGCTGAACAGTTCATCACAGACAGGGAGGAGAGCTGACACAAATCAGCATGATCTTTCTGTGCATTTTGTGAAAGGGTGGTGTCTACCAAAAAGTTTATTGTGTGTCTTATCCCAGCTTCTGTCTCTTGGAGCCACTAGTACATGTGACTTCTAAAGAATGCCAATCATAATCAATGAATAATGAGAAAAAAGAATAGATACCACAATAACCTGACTGCTTTCTGGTGCCAGGACAGGAAACACTACGATGTTCTCTTGAGAGGACAGAGGAAGAGATGGCTGCATTGGTCCGTTTGCACAGGGACTTGTGAGCCAGTAAGTCATTGGAGATGGAGACATTTATATACTCGAGGGAATGTTTGCAACGATGCTTGCACTGACCATCAGAAATACGTGAAAAGAGACTCAACATTTGGGAAGATTAATGCTTTATTTTCTTTCTGGTGGTCAGCAATTTACTACTAATCTTGAAACTGGAGAGTACAAACCATAGTAGAAAGTCGATGGAAGAGAGTTTAATGTGGCCCCTTGTGCCAGCCCTGAAGTATTGAAGTCGGCTGCTCTGAGTTCTGTCCAGGGTCCATCAGTGAGTAATTCTATTAAAGGGGTTGGGCTGGGTCTTCGCAGAGCTGCAGATATCACCCATGAGGCCTTATTGGAGATGGATAGAAACTCGGGAGAGTTGATCATGGGTCTGTATATTTAAAATGCACAAAGGATGAGCCCAGAAATTATCTGTCTGCCAACTTAACTTCTCTACCTGGAACAAATTATCCAAAAATCAATTTGCAAACACCTTTGAGATAACAAGGCCTTGAGTAATAACCTCCATGGCTTTGTAAAGAAAAGCATCTAGCTTGACTAATCCGCTTAATTTCCTTCTCTGACCAAATGGCAGGCTATAATAGAGGCAATCTGAAGCTGTCCCTTAAGATTTGCTCTGAGCCACTCTGAGAAAATATTGTCCAACTCTGTCTCATAGCAATTATTCTGTTTGCGGAGAATCTTTGTTGTTGGGTAATTAATTAGAAAGAAAACATGGAATGAGTTTTATCTATCCGGGAGCACTCACCTGAGTTCCAAACGGAAGCTCATACCTGCTTCAGTCACCTGAATAACCCAGAGGTTCTCTTAAAGGTCTTGAATCTTGTACTCCACTCCCAAATGCCTCCCCCACCCTCCACTTCCTAAATCTGCTCATTAACTTGCTCATAACCCTTTACAGATAATCCCATTCCTGGAAGTTGGTCCTAAGAAAACATGAGACAAGCAGGACTGGAGTCATTCCCACAAGGATGTTCATTGGAGAATTAGTTACCATAGCAAAACCTAGAGCAACTCATGTGCCCAACAAATGGAGAATAGTTAGTGTGATCACCTGATGGGTTATTTGGTAGCTGTTAAAGACAGGGATGGTAAAATCCAGGTAGTATATATGCAAAGCCCTTAGGATATAATAAGTTGAAGGGAAAACAAATGTACATTGTATCTATGTGTTACTGGAACTGCATGAAAAAAAGTTTACTTATATGAATAGAACTGGAATGGAACATAGAGAAATAAAAAAGGCTATTATGTTGGGTGGTAGGGAAGGGAACACATTTTCTCTTGCTTCTTACTTTCTTTATTGTTGTTCCATGGCTATTTTTTGCAACAAATAAAAAATATATCCCCTTTGATTTTTACAAAATGGGCATCAAGAGGCAAACTGCCTCCCGAGGGGAGAGCTAGTCTCGGAAGGCATGAGGTTGTGGGTTCCATCCTGCCTCTGCTCCATGATCTTGGTTCGGTGACCTGGTCACTTGAGTTCTAAGTTTTTTCCTCCCTATAAAAACAGAGGTGATAATGTCTCAAGAACTATGCAAAGTAAGGCATGTGAAGTTTCTTGGCCAATAAGAAGTACAAAACAAACGTTGATTTCTGTAGCTTTGCCGGTGGGAGGCCACTACAAAGGCATGCTGAAAGCCTGGTCTCTTTAGCTGAAGATACATACAGTGGCAACAGGTCACAAATCCTATATAATAAAAGCCTAATATGCAAATAGACCTAACAGCGGAACGACCGGTGGAATGACTGGTTGCTATGACGCACACTGACCGCCAGGGAACAGACACTCAATGCAGGAGCTGCCCCCAGCCCGCAGGCCCCAGGCCAGCCAAGTGGGGGCCCCCCGATCACCCTGCTGGTCGCCCCATAATCGGCCCTGATCACTGGCCAGGCCTAGGGACCCTACCTGTGCACGAATTTCGTGCACCGGGCCTCTAGAACAGTATAACTTGGCATGACTCTTCCCTTGACCCTTGATTCCCACCGGGGCCACTGTGGCCAGTGGCTCTGTCCTTGCTGGAGGAACCTGCTGGGATCGAGGGAGAAGCTGATGCTTGCTGTGCCATCATCCTTTCACTACTGAAGCTCAAGTCACTCTCAGGGAGAACTTCCACTAGGAATCTCTGTGTTCCTGTAAAAGAAATGTGTGTAAACCTCAGACAACCCTGGGTTTTGAACCAAACTCTGCTTCAGTAAAGGCAGGCTCTCATTTGAGGATAAAGGCAGGCTCTCATTTGAGGATTGAAAGCGGAATATTAACCCAGATGGCTTTGCTGTCTTCTGGAAAGACCCTTCCCTCACAAGCGCCCTCTCCCTTTTCTTAAGTGAAAGAGCTAGGGGAGGTATGACATGTAGTTAGTGAAGAAATACTGATTCAGGTACTTACATACAAAAAAGTGAAAATCATAGTAAGCCCGAGATTCTGTCTCTATATCCCTGAGATGTCCCACCTCTGAATGCAACTCAAGAAATGAAAAGAACTCAGTGTTTACTTTTTTTTTTTTTGCAAATCACATTATTTCTATTATCTCATTCCCCCCTCTAACTATTCAATGGGGTTAAAGAGGGATTTGGGCTGTTTTATGGCTCTGTCTGGAATCCTGTCCCTCACGTGCTTGGGTTTTGTTCTGTAACCATGAGAGTCTTATGTCCTTTTCTGACCATTTGTCTTTCAGAGCCTCCCACACCTATTGCCCCCCCAGAGCTGCTGGCTGTGGGGGCCACGTACCTATGGATCAAGCCGAACGCCAACTCCATCATCGGGGACGGCCCCATCATCCTGAAGGAGGTGGAGTACCGCACCACCACGGGCACCTGGGCCGAGACCCACATCGTGGACTCACCCAACTATAAGCTGTGGCACCTGGACCCGGATGTGGAGTATGAGATCCGGGTTCTACTCACAAGACCAGGAGAGGGGGGCACAGGGCCCCCGGGGCCTCCGCTCACCACCAGGACCAAGTGTGCAGGTAAGAGCCTCCGTCCTGGCTTCATTTGGGAGGCTGGGCAGATCTTCCTCTGTGACAGTCACACCTAAACTTCTCGGTGTGAGCCTGCGTCCTGTTGGGGAGAAAAACAGTCAGGGTGTTGGTGTAGCCTCAGAGGACCTCCTGGCTTTGGTGACATCTGTGCAGACCTCCTGGCTCTGACAGACTCTGGCTGTGTCCGGTTCTGACAGTGTTGCCAGTGGGAGGCTAGTTTGAGCATCACTGTCCGAGGCCTCCTGTCGTCGTGTCTCTGAGGGCTCTGGGCTCTGACCGTGACCCCTGAAGGTCTCATTTGGACTTTATCTCTGAGTGCCGATCACCCTGCTGGTCGCCCCATAATCGGCCCTGATCACTGGCCAGGCCTAGGGCCCCTCCCTGTGCACGAATTTCGTGCACCGGGCCTCTAGAACAGTATAACTTGGCATGACTCTTCCCTTGACCCTTGATTCCCACCGGGGCCACTGTGGCCAGTGGCTCTGTCCTTGCTGGAGGAACCTGCTGGGATCGAGGGAGAAGCTGATGCTTGCTGTGCCGTCATCCTTTCACTACTGAAGCTCAAGTCACTCTCAGGGAGAACTTCCACTAGGAATCTCTGTGTTCCTGTAAAAGAAATGTGTGTAAACCTCAGACAACCCTGGGTTTTGAACCAAACTCTGCTTCAGTAAAGGCAGGCTCTCATTTGAGGATAAAGGCAGGCTCTCATTTGAGGATTGAAAGCGGAATATTAACCCAGATGGCTTTGCTGTCTTCTGGAAAGACCCTTCCCTCACAAGCGCCCTCTCCCTTTTCTTAAGTGAAAGAGCTAGGGGAGGTATGACATGTAGTTAGTGAAGAAATACTGATTCAGGTACTTACATACAAAAAAGTGAAAATCATAGTAAGCCCGAGATTCTGTCTCTATATCCCTGAGATGTCCCACCTCTGAATGCAACTCAAGAAATGAAAAGAACTCAGTGTTTACTTTTTTTTTTTTTGCAAATCACATTATTTCTATTATCTCATTCCCCCCTCTAACTATTCAATGGGGTTAAAGAGGGATTTGGGCTGTTTTATGGCTCTGTCTGGAATCCTGTCCCTCACGTGCTTGGGTTTTGTTCTGTAACCATGAGAGTCTTATGTCCTTTTCTGACCATTTGTCTTTCAGAGCCTCCCACACCTATTGCCCCCCCAGAGCTGCTGGCTGTGGGGGCCACGTACCTATGGATCAAGCCGAACGCCAACTCCATCATCGGGGACGGCCCCATCATCCTGAAGGAGGTGGAGTACCGCACCACCACGGGCACCTGGGCCGAGACCCACATCGTGGACTCACCCAACTATAAGCTGTGGCACCTGGACCCGGATGTGGAGTATGAGATCCGGGTTCTACTCACAAGACCAGGAGAGGGGGGCACAGGGCCCCCGGGGCCTCCGCTCACCACCAGGACCAAGTGTGCAGGTAAGAGCCTCCGTCCTGGCTTCATTTGGGAGGCTGGGCAGATCTTCCTCTGTGACAGTCACACCTAAACTTCTCGGTGTGAGCCTGCGTCCTGTTGGGGAGAAAAACAGTCAGGGTGTTGGTGTAGCCTCAGAGGACCTCCTGGCTTTGGTGACATCTGTGCAGACCTCCTGGCTCTGACAGACTCTGGCTGTGTCCGGTTCTGACAGTGTTGCCAGTGGGAGGCTAGTTTGAGCATCACTGTCCGAGGCCTCCTGTCGTCGTGTCTCTGAGGGCTCCGGGCTCTGGCCGTGACCCCTGAAGGTCTCATTTGGACTTTATCTCTGAGTGCTTCCAGTTCCTGTTGTGTTTCTGATGGAAGCTGTGTCCCTGAGGATCCCTGGGCTGGGCCTCTGACCCTAATGAGTTCTTGATTTTGACCATTCATCTGGGGGTCCCTGGCTCCATGTTCCCGGGGGTCCTTGGCTCCACCTGTTTCTCTGAGGTTCCTGCATGCTGCTTACCAGTGTGCTGGCTGGGGCTGTGTCTTGGGGAAGGACCTTTTGGATCCAGCTGTGTCCCTGAGGGCTCCGGGCCACTCTGCTGTTTCTAATAAGGGGTGTTGGCCGAGATTCTGTCTCTAACTATATCCCTGAGATGTCACAGCTCTGAATGCAACTCAAGAAATTAAAAGAACTCAGCGTTTAATTTTTTTTTTGGCAAATCACATTATTTCTATTATCTCATTTCCCCCTCTAACTATTCAATATAAGTATTTTTATCTCATATATATGAGAATGAATAGAGACTCAGTATTTTTAAACTTTGTGTTCCAAGTTATAGAATTGGCCAGTGGCAGCCAGGATTTGCACCTGACTCCAATGCCCTTGGTCATTGGTTGCAGCATGGTGAATAAGCAGAGAGGTTTGGGCCAACTGTGAGGTACAAACAGTTGGGGGTGTTTCTGGGGGGGCGGGCAGGGAAGCCATGGCACGGGCTGCTGGTTTCCAAGGGAAAAGGCGTCACTGTTGGCTTCAGGGTGGGGAGAGAAAGACATGCCAGCACAGTGCCTACCATGGAACAAAAAGCCAAGTAAAACAGTCCATTCTGCTACAGTGTGACATGTGTGTTCTTAAAAACCATTGCACTGTGCAAAGCCGTGCAATAAAAATAAATGGGCTTGTGAGGCACATGGGCTGCTGGCTTCCAAGGGAAAAGGCGTCACTGTTGGCTTCGGGGCAGGGAGAGAAAGACATGCCAGCACAGTGCCTACCATGGAACAAAAAGCCAAGTAAAACAGTCCATTCTGCTACAGTGTGACATGTGTGTTCTTAAAAATCATTGCACTGTGCAAAGCCGTGCAATAAAAATAAATGGGCTTGTGAGGCATGACACACGTACTTGTCATCAGTGTCACCTCAAAAAAAAGAGAGAAACCTAGTAAAACTGGTGGCACAATTTTACACACGTTAATGGCCAGGGTATGCATAAAAACTGCAGCACATGTGGGGTGTTAGCTTGGAAAGTCCTGACATTTGCTTGTGGAAGTGGGCGTGAGAAAGGTTGCAGCCTGAAAGGCAATGTGAAATGGTGAGGAGGGCGTCTGAAAGTGCTGGAGCGTGATACACCAGGTGCGGCTGGATGTGGCTCATCACACCGGCGGCGAGCTGAGGGAGCGGGGAGATGCTGCAGGTGGGTGCTCTGTGTGGATTCCTATGCGGCTCAGTTCAGTTGGGTAGTTTTCCGCTTCACTCATGTGTCTGCATACAAATGTGAAATTTGCGTTATCCTCAAATTGTTTCCTAATGTGTCAGTCATGACGGAACACATCCACATTGCCAAGATAAGAGTTCCAGAGGAGTTGACTAGAACCATTCTAAAGTATCTCAGTCGTGTATCTTGGCTCTATGTAACCCAAAGTTAATATTGCCATTGCTTGGGAATATTCCTTTGAAAGTTATTGAACCACTGTGATGAATGGAAGTGCCGTTTTCTTGATTATTTTTCAAAACGGGAATGCAACTCAAGAAATTAAAAGAACTCAGTGTTTAATTTTTTTTTTGGCAAATCACATTATTTCTATTATCTCATTTCCCCCTCTAACTATTCAATATAAGTATTTTTATCTCATATATATGAGAATGAATAGAGACTCAGTATTTTTAAACTTTGTGTTCCAAGTTATAGAATTGGCCAGTGGCAGCCAGGATTTGCACCTGACTCCAATGCCCTTGGTCATTGGTTGCAGCATGGTGAATAAGCAGAGAGGTTTGGGCCAACTGTGAGGTACAAACAGTTGGGGGTGTTTCTGGGGGGGCGGGCAGGGAAGCCATGGCACGGGCTGCTGGTTTCCAAGGGAAAAGGCGTCACTGTTGGCTTCAGGGTGGGGAGAGAAAGACATGCCAGCACAGTGCCTACCATGGAACAAAAAGCCAAGTAAAACAGTCCATTCTGCTACAGTGTGACATGTGTGTTCTTAAAAATCATTGCACTGTGCAAAGCCGTGCAATAAAAATAAATGGGCTTGTGAGGCATGACACACGTACTTGTCATCAGTGTCACCTCAAAAAAAAGAGAGAAACCTAGTAAAACTGGTGGCACAATTTTACACACGTTAATGGCCAGGGTATGCATAAAAACTGCAGCACATGTGGGGTGTTAGCTTGGAAAGTCCTGACATTTGCTTGTGGAAGTGGGCGTGAGAAAGGTTGCAGCCTGAAAGGCAATGTGAAATGGTGAGGAGGGCGTCTGAAAGTGCTGGAGCGTGATACACCAGGTGCGGCTGGATGTGGCTCATCACACCGGCGGCGAGCTGAGGGAGCGGGGAGATGCTGCAGGTGGGTGCTCTGTGTGGATTCCTATGCGGCTCAGTTCAGTTGGGTAGTTTTCCGCTTCACTCATGTGTCTGCATACAAATGTGAAATTTGCGTTATCCTCAAATTGTTTCCTAATGTGTCAGTCATGACGGAACACATCCACATTGCCAAGATAAGAGTTCCAGAGGAGTTGACTAGAACCATTCTAAAGTATCTCAGTCGTGTATCTTGGCTCTATGTAACCCAAAGTTAATATTGCCATTGCTTGGGAATATTCCTTTGAATGTTATTGAACCACTGTGATGAATGGAAGTGCCGTTTTCTTGATTATTTTCAAAACTGGGCCTTTGGTAAAATTCCTCATTGAAACCTGATTATGAAACTTACTACTTTGAAAGGACATGGGATATGTTATTAAATCAGGTAATGCCTTATCTCAGCTTTGCAATTCAATATCCATCCATAAAAATAATTGATTCTATCCTGTCGGTGAGACTTGCCTCTTTCCACAGGGTAAATCTAAGGGTTTCCAAGGTTTTCGATCTTTATAAATGATATTCAAAGTACTGTTAGGAGCCCCCATGGACTTATTGCTGATGATCATATAATACAGTTTGAAATTCAATCGCAAGATGATCATCTCAATAAAAATTTACGATCTACTGAAAATTGTTGCCATGACCGTGCAATGGATTTTGCATGTTAAAAACACAATTGTCTGACTATCACTATAAAAATTATGAGTTGAAATGCTGTTTATAGCTTTATATTTAAAAAAAATGTTGCTTAAGTAAGTTATGACTAAAATCTTCAATAACCCACATTTTCTAAAATGTGTCATTAAGAAGATAATCTTTCCCACAGTTCCACTGATGGTAGAATGTTCTTTGCCTCGTAATTAATTTTTAAGAGAATTCCAAGGTTGATATTCATTTATGGGTTAGTAGTCTGAGTCCTCCTACCCTTTCCCCATTCATTATTAATAGCACTGAAAACATACTCTTTTTTTTTTTCAAAATAGAAAATGAGAGAGTGTGGAGGATGGAAGGTATAATTTCTGCCCAGAGGAATTTACAGGCTGGGTTTCGATTCCAACAAAACAGCATAAAGGGTAAAACATAAACATAAAGTCAAGTATTGAAATACCAAACTTCATGGAGGAAAACAAGGCTGGTGTGGAAAGAGCAATGCTCTTAGAATGATCTGGAGCAGTGGTTTTCAAAGTGTGGTCCCCAGACCCCCTGCATTGGCACCCCTGGGAATGTGTTAGAAAGGCAAATTCTCAGGCCCCACCCCCCTGACCTAATGATTCAGAAATTCTTAGATTGGGGCCCAGAGATCTATGCTCTAAGGAGTCCTCTGGGTGATGCTGATACACACCCACATTTAAGAAATACTCATAGACTGTGACACACCAACACACCACTTTCAGAATGCCCATTTTAATGCTTGATCCTTGAGGCATCGGTGAGAGGTAGATAGGAGGAAAACTTAGGCTAAGAGTGATCAAACCAAGGTTACAAATCAATTCAGAGCTTAGAGCTAAATCTCTTGACCTGAGGAACCCCCCAGTATGTGGACTGATGGAGCTTCCTCTGCAAGTGTCCGCTTGCGTGTGGGATTGGGTGATAGGAAGACTGGTCACTGTGGAGACCAGCTGAGAATGAATGGCTGCCATGCCTGTCGCAGTAGTCCTTTTCACCAGACATCTACTGAGTCACTTCCATGTGCCAGACTCTGTACTAGGCACTGGGGTCAGAGGCTGGCCTAGGAAGGACATGCTAAAAGTAGGCAGAGGCTCATAGCAAAAATGTACAAGTTCAGGTATAGCTCAGTAAGATACCAGAGGGCCCAGTCAGCAAGGGCAGGTGGGGATGTATTATGTGTATTCCTATGTGGCTCAGTTCAGATGGGTACAGTTTTCCGCTTCACTCATGTGTCTGCATACAAATGTGAAATTCGTGTTATGCTCAAATTGTTTCCTAATATGTCAGTCATGATGGAACACATCCACATGACAGGGCACTGAGCAGGTACACCATCAGGGCGCTGGCAAGGTCCACCCCTTAAGCATAGATATCATCAATAAGAGTTTGGTGGAGCCATTTTCTGAGGTGGAAAACACAAAAGATGGGCTGGGGAAAGGCAGTGGGTTTAGGTCCGCATACCTTGTGTGTGAGGTGAAGATGTACAACTGGTGATGCTGTATGTAAACCTGGAGTTCAGGGGAGACCAGCAGATTACCTCTCCCTCTGCCGTGAGAGGCACCTGATTGCACCTGGATTTTAGAATCAAAGGGACTTCTTAGCACCAATGAAAGCAATTTAATTCTCTTTCTTCATGCTGTTCTCTTGAGATGCCCCATTCACTTGCTTTTTTCATTCATCATTTTGTTCCTTTTGCTCCATTTAATCATTCACCATCCTTCCTGAGATACAGGCCTGGGGAGCAAATGTGATAATGTACATCAAAGTGCTTTGGAAAGCTCAAAATGCTCTTTAGATGCTTATAATGAAACCAATCATCATTATTTGTTGCTGCTGCTGTTACGCATGTTATGATTATGAATCATCATATCAATGCAGGAAGTCTTACTTGTCCATTTCTCCGGGCTGACTGGCTTCTGGAAGGGTGGACATATTCTTTTGTTGTTCTTCATCCAGTGGGAAATCCCACTTCCAAACATGATGATCATACTGTCGTATGGACTCTCAGAGGTTTTCTTGTCTACAACAGTGGGTGGCTTCCTGTGGCACAGCCCCAACAGCAGACATCCAGTGATATGAGTTGGGCCTAGGGAGGCCTGTTTGGTGCCTATGCAGCCTCACTTTGAATGCTGCCTCTGATGGGAAGTTCACACTCTCCCATGGCAGACTGTCTCACTGCTGGGATCCGGGGTGGTTTCTAGTATTCTCTACCCAGTGTTAGCCTGGTTATCATGCACTTCTAAACGGGGTCCTTTGTAGGAGCAGAGAATCTCCATTAGGTTTAAAAGAGTTGGAGCAGCAGAGGTAGATGGGAGGAAAACTTAGGATCAGAATTATCATCCATTTGGAGCCCACAAGGAGAACCAAGGGCAATGACATTGAGAATGGGGACCAAACTCAGTAAGTAGAGAAGGCAGGTGAAATAAGAGGCGCAGACACAACATTGGTCCAGCTTGTCTCTGCATCACCCAGCATCAGGCAGAGAAACTCTCCCTCATTGTAACCTAAATCTGTCTCCATGCAACACTCACTTATGGATCCTGGTTTTGCTCTCAGGGGATATATTCCTCCTTATCTCCAAAATAGGTCTTTAGCCACCTAAAGTGGTATCAATCTCCAGAAAGCTCTTCCCTTCATCCCCCAGAGTCCTGCTTGAGCCATAATCTGGGCAGCAGTCTTTTCATCATAGTTATGGAGTCACCAAGCAACAATCCAGCAAGTCAAGTGGTCATACATCCCCCATGATTGCTTACTGCTGGGAATCTCAGGCCCAGTGCCTGGGAGCCCACTTCCTTGTGATCTCATGGCGTTCAGGCTCTCCACGGGAAGAGTGACTGTGTACAGCCAGAAACAGGACAGGTGCTGCTGATTTGGAGGGTTCTCTTCCCATTCTCTCCACCTGTGGGTTGATCTCACATTCTATGCTATTTAATATTTATGGATTTCTACTTAAAGTGGTATGTGTCTACCACCCTCTTTTATCCAGCGATGTGACAGTAGGTCATTAGAATTTAGTGGAAAAAAAAATAGGGGCATTAGAACCAAAAAGAATCTGGTTTTTATTTTAAGCCACAACTTGCTAGCTGGATAATAGGTTGCTTGTCTGTGCCTCAGTTCCTTTTTTTCAATTTATGGGGTAGTGCAATACACCATTTTGTTGTGAAGCTTTAGTGAGATAAGTTATATGTCTATCAGAGAACCCAGCATATAGAAGCCCCTTAATGAACTTTATTTAGAAGTAAACCTCAGGCCTGCGGAGAGGGTGTCAGCACCTAAACTGCTCTCCCTCACTGTGGCATGATGAACCCTATTATGAAGGAATTCTCTAGTTGCTGCTGTACTTTCTCTGACATTCGTGGGTTAGTGCAGAAGCTCTGGTTGCTGCCACGAAGGTGGGGAGTGTGTGGTCGTCAGGTGTTGTGGACTCCTTGATGTGTGGCTGCGAGCCTTGGAGTGGCTGCAATGGAACCTTATGATGGGAGGAATGGGACTGGTCCTTTTTCTGATTCTGTCTCTAATCCCAAGTAAGAGAGAGGCATGTTCTCCAGAGCCTCTTTCTTATGGGAGGTCAAGGCTAGTGAGGATGCCCTTGCAAACAGGGGGTAGAAGTGAGTCCTGAACCTCTGCAACGAGCATCCTGAGGTGGGCACTGAGTTTCCAGTCTAGCTTGCCGTTCTAGGGCAGAGTGGAGACATAGAAAGAGGGAAAGAATAATTGAGGGTCTGTTAAGTAGAAAAAAGCCACGTAAGTAGCCCTGGAAGGCCTTTCCAGCCCCCCCCCCCCCCACATCTCGCTGTACAATGGGGGATAGCATAACCTGGATCAACTCTTAGGGCTCTGAATTAGAAGTAAACACAACTTCCTTCTGGGAAGGATGATGATATGAGCACAGACATCTAACTGCCCTGACATAATCCTGGTGAGATGATCCACAAATCTTAAGAAAAACACATCAAAATTAGCCAATAGAAGTGGAATCACCATCCCACTCAACATCAAAGCAATGTCTAAAGACGAATGGAGAAATCCACAACATTGTGAAAAACTAGGGAAGGGGGATGGGTTTCCCATGCAGGCCATGCCATGCCATGCCCAAGGGACATTGTGTCTAGAGTGGTGCAGGTGAGCCCGCTTGAAGGCAGCCACTGAAGATGGACTATGACCACCACTTACTAAAAAGATGTGGATTTGGGATAAGGTCCATTCATGCACTTCCCCTCCGCCCAGCTTCTGTGATGCCTCTGCTCTTCCCCTGGGGGGTAGGGCCCTGGAGGAGAGATGAGGGATGAAGGAGAGGAAAGCCTGCTCTGACCACACTCAGTTTTGGAACTGCTGTGTGAGCCAAAACGTATCTGCAGATGAGCAGGTGCTGCTAGGGCAGGAGACGTCATCTCCTCTCCTTGCAGACCCTCTCCCTCCACTGCACACACAGTATCTATAAGTGGTTCCCGAAGCGCCCATCACTTGGCTTATGGAAGGGTAGGAGAAAAGATAAAGCCATTTCCCCTTATGCCTACAATACACAACCTCAGAGTCGCAACCCACACAGTCTACTTATTGTACAGGCTGAGTGTGGTGTTGGAGTGAAGAGTGAGGGGCCAACTGGAAGGGACACCTGGAAGTGCCTTAGCTACCCTCTGCAGGATGTGGCAGTAGTTACCGCTTAATCGTCTCGATGTTGCAGCCTTGCTAAAATCCTAAAGCAACAAGAAAAGCCCTATTAAACATCTTGTTACTCTTAGATTTTTCTGCCACCCCATGCTCCCTAGAGAACGAGGACCACTCAGAAGGTGAAGTACAATAGCTCAATAAACATAACTGGTAAATACTCCCCCAATCCCTCCTAACTTGGAAGGTTGAGATTTGAAGAAAAAATGAGCGACAGAGAGGCATTAATGATAAGAAAAGCTAACTGTGTTTGTTTATCAGGCTAGTTGAATTTAAAAGAAATAACTCCAAACTATATTAAAATTTGAGGTCAATCATTACTATAGCTTTGGAAATCTTGAGGCAACAACAGAAGGAAAATGGATGATTATAGTAATGGAACCAGTGGCTACACAATTAGAGTATCTATCATATGCAAGGCCCATAGTGTCGGGCTTGTTTTGAGTATTTTCTTGTAATTCCTGCAGCAACCTAGTAGGGTGGGTATAATTATCACCACTGACTGGAAGGTAAATGACCTACCCAACACCATATATCTGGCCCAGTGGCTCAGCTGGGAATCGAGCCTTAATTATATAGCTACAAACTCAAGCTTTTTCTAATGTGACCCCAGAATCTAGCATCATTATGAAAGCATAAGGCACCATGACCAAGTTGGTTTCATTCCAGAAATACACTGATGAAAAATGTTGAATGTAAGAAAAACTATTGGTATAATGCCTCATATCAGTAGGTCAAATGATAAAAACCATCTGATCCTCTCCAGAGAGACTGAAAGTAATTTTAAAAACTTCAGCCTTCATTACTGATCAGAATTCTTAGTAAACTAGGAACAGAAAGGCACTTTCTTATTTGTAGCAGAAAATGTTCTTGTAGTTTCAAAGCCTTAAGAGAATAAACTAAACAAACAAACCAAAGGTTATTAAAACTAAGACATTTCAGTATTATGGTCTGACTCAGAGCAAATAAACAAAAATCAATAGCCATATGCCAGGAATAGCCATTATAAAAATATAATAAAATGTATCCTATTCTCAAATGCAATTAAAATATAAATATTTAGGAGTAAACACAGAAATGTGCAGAATCTATACAAAAATGCACACACCTACAAAACTTTATTGAGGATGATAAAACAAGGCCTGAATAAATGAGGAGATATATCATGTTGTTGGATTAGCAAATTTAATATTGGGAAGATATCAATTCTCCCCAAATTAATTTATGGGTTTAATACAACTGCAATCAAAAGCCTAATGGGATTCTTTTTGGAACTTGACAAAGGGATTTGAAAATTGATGTGAAAGAATTTACAGGAGAAAGGGGTGAAGAACACTTTGAGAAAGCAGTGGTGGTGGTGGTGGTGGGGAATTCACTGTGAACATCGACATTTATTATAGCTGTAATAATTAAGCCCAGAAAAATCATTCAGTATGTAGTGAGACCAGGTTTTTAAAATTTATGTGAATGGAGACCTGCTTAACAAATAATATATTTGTAATTGGTTAATAATTTGGAAAAATGGAACCCATTGCATACATATCATGATATGCTCTATAAGTTCTGGACCTATTAAGAACTTAACTTAAAAGCTGAAAAAAGCAAGAACCAGAAAAAAATAAAGTGTTGTTCTTGTACTAGGAGGAGCTTTCAATTCATTAAGTGCAAACAAATATACTATAGAATCAGAGTTTACAAATTTTACTACATCAAAAGGGAAAAAGAAGGAGAAGAAAAATCTTCTATACTGTATTAACAAAATTTAAAAAAACAAATGGATAAACTGGATGTGGGGAAATATGTAACAAAATTGAGAAAGAAAGAAATAATCTTACATATAAAAGAGCTCTAACAAGTCAATAAAAATGCTATCACTGCTACAAAAAAGGGCTAAAGGGTATAATCATGCAATTGACAAACAAAATATGAATGGTAAAAAAGAATTTGGTGAAAAACAAAATGTTCAGTGTCCCAGATAAACAAATAAATGCATTTCTAACCTATAACATTACCAAAGTAGTGTATCTATGTTTAATTGCTACTAACCAGCATTAGCAAGGAGCAATGAAGCAGGCATTTCTGCATGTGGGTTAACTGGCACAGAATACTTAGAGGCCAGTTTGCTAATTTCTTTTTAGCAAAATAATCAGAGCTGCTCAAAAAGGGTTGTATACATAGAGGGCATCACTGCATTCTTTGTGAGGGCAAAAACTTGGAAATCACTTAAGTGCATCGCCAGTAGGAGAATAGTTAAATACATTTTGTGCATGCCCACAGTGGGAATCTATGCTGGTATTGCAAACCATGTTTTTACAGAATATCGGATGGCATGGGTCAGCAATCATGCTATAATAAGTAAAAAAAAAAAAAAAAAGCTTACAAAACCACATATGCCAATAAGTCCCAATTTTTCAAAACATAACTACACAGCCCATCTATCAGCTGGGGCCAGTTTATCTGCTAGAGCTCTAAAGTATTGGCATGAATCCCCTGTTCCAGATCCTGCCACAAGACCTCTGGAGATTCCCGGGGGAGCACATATGGCCCCATTCACCGCCTGCCTTGACTTATAGGACCTCACTGTTTCTCTGCACTGTCCTAACTGGACCAAATGTGGATCTGGCCCCTCCCACCACCCTCGCCACAGCTGCAGGAACACAAGGCAGTTTCCTGCAGTGTGGAACTTCTCTTAGTGTTTGCCGGAACTTGGGCAAGGGACTGCTACCCAGCAAACAATTCAAAATCCTCCCACAGACGTAAAGTCCTTGCAGTGGGCAGGTTTTCTTCACCTTTCCCTCTCCCACACCCCTCCCCCGCAGATCACCCACAGGTGCTGCAAAGTGTTCTCTTTACCAGAGCAGTTCACCTTTCCCTAAATCCGTTTCCAGCTTCAGGTTTAGGCCCCTCTTTGCACATCTTTTGCATTGAGGTGAACATTAAGGGGGGCCTGGGGAGGGTGGCTAATGCTGAGATCAAAGCCTTTATTTTAATGGGAACAGCCCTCCTTCAAAAGTATTTTTTTAATTTATCTGCATCGTGTACTACATGCACAGATACACATAGCATATATATGGTATAGATTGTGTGTGTGTGTGTGTGTGTGTGTGTGTGTGTGTATGAGGTTATGGGTCACTGTCAGTGTTTTCTCTTTGTTTTGCTGTACTGTATAAAATTTATACAACTTAAAAGTAGGTTTCCCCCTTAGAATTAAATGTGAATGTGAGAGATTGTTATAAGTTTAAAGCACTCTGTATAAATGTGGGAGGTTATTTTTTTTATCATATTTAGTGAGTGATTGACATTCCTGCAAAATACAGGAATTGCTGCACATTTGCAGAACCCGGGGCTGCAAACCAAGCATTAGACTGCATTCAAATGGAGCAAAGCACAGTCAGATGAGAGGTTGGCCCTTAGGTCCGTGTGGGTTTGAATCCAGGTTTTGTCATTAAGATGCTGGATAGCTTTGGGCAATCTGCCGAACCTCTCTGAACCAGTTTCCTCATCCGTTGAATAGGGATAATACTGCTTACCTCATTGGGTAGAAATAAGGGTCATTAATATTAATGATGGCTAAGAATGCACTGACTCTGCATGCAATCCACGAGGAAGGTATGATCCATCATCACCATCACTACCATGGCTTAGAGAGGTTAAATACTTTGTTCCAAGCACAAAGCTGAGGAAGTGGCTGAGGTTAGGGCCCATGGAGTCTGATTCCAGTCCCTGCTCTTTGAGAGAATCATTGATAGGCTGCCTCCTGCATGCCCCCTACTGGGGATCGAGCCTGCAACCGGGGCATGTGTCCTGACTGGGAATTGAACCCTGACCTCCTGGTTCATAGGTCAATGCTCAACCACTGAGCCACATTAGCCGGGCCCAGTCCCTGCTCTTCCCCCACCTGGCGATATAACTGTAAGTCCCCAGCATAATGCCCAGAACTTAGTAGGTGCTTAGCAATTGGGAGCTTTTGGCAAGTTAACACCCTAGACTCTCTTTCTCTCTCCCTACCCAGGTCCTCCTCACCAGTAAACCCCAAAAGTCTTCACTGCAGTGGGTCAGGGGGAAATGAGGAGCTACTTGCTGTGTTTCCAAAGGGACCTGGGAGGACCCATGATTTCAAGGGCTTGATATGCAGCCTCAGCCAAAAGTATGTGAGAGCCAGAGGAATCCCAGGGTGCCTTGCCTGTCACTGGCTACTTGGGAATGCGTCGGTTCTGCTACCCTGGGAGAATGGGAGAGTTAGTTGCACAGAGCAGAGAGCACACACCTGCCTTGAGGCAGAGAGGAACTGACTGTGCAGGCAGACATGCGGGCAACCACAGTCAGTCGTGGTTTCTCAATCACACCCACCATTGGCTGGTCTCACGGTCATTCTAAGATTCTTGAGGGACATTGTGGCAAAAGCTGGGGGATCCATGGGGACCCAGCAGGGAGTGCTTGGCCAACCACTATTTGCCATGTACTAGTAGACGTGCCTAGCTAGGGGTGTCTTAGATCATTAGGAGCGTGTAACTCTTCCATCCAACCCTCTTCCTGGCTGGGCCCAGGGCTGAGAGAGGGTGCAGCTGCTGCAGCTACTGTGGGGGCTGGGCTGTTGTTCCCACTTGTCCTCTTCATCCTCAGGCATGAGGAAAACAGTCATCTCAATACCAAAGCAAAGTTTTGAAAATAGAAAATATGTGTATCCTGAATACCAATTAATGTTTTGCTGGCACATATTCAATTTCAATCATTGACCTCATTCTTATTATGTAATTATGTCTCATGTGCCATTTATAGTCCCCATCTGTCACTCAACGCCAAACAGTAAGTACTTTACAGATTATTAAGGAGTTTTCAACATTGTTTTAATGGCCCCATAGTGTCCCATAGGGTCTAATTACAACAATTTACTAAATGATTCCTGTATTGTTGGATATTTGGGTATTTTCCAAAATGTTGCCATCATTCCGCCTGTAGCCTTCCGCTTGAATTATTTTCTTAGACTACATTTTAAGGAGTGCGGCATTAAAAGGTAGAGGTAACCTTATGGCTTTGCAACATTTCACAGATTGCTTCCAGTGAAATAATTATGCTATTTTATAATGACATGAGCACTTTCAGTGTAACCTTGACGGAATTTTGTACTATATAATTTTTTTTTAATTTTGCCAATTTCATAGGCATGAAGTGATATTTCAAGTCTACGTTAATTCATGTCTGTTTCTAACCTCCAGTTTTGCATTCTTCTCTGCCTTGCTCACATGTGCCAGCCATTCTAGTCTTTTTTCTGTTTCCCAAAACCACCGTGGCCAAGCTTTTCCCTACCTCGGGGTTCTTGCCCAAGCTGTCCCCCCTCCCTGGGACTCTCTTCCCACGCACACCCCTCCCCAGTTAACTCATCATCATCCTTTCCCTGTCCCTTTAAAAGTTATAGGACAGAGAGACCTTGGTTGACATCCTGTTCTAAATTAGTCTCCTTCCCACCTTCCTTTTAACCACTTATGGCACTCTTCCTAGAACTTACCTTAATTTGTAATCAGCTAATTATTTGTGTGCCTGTTTGTTTATTGCATGCCTTTTCCATCAGACGATGCACTTCCTGAGGACATCACCCTCATCTGTTCTGGTCACTCATGCCTGGCACCATGCCTGGCACGTAGTAGGCCTTCAATAAATAGGAGTTGAACGCATGCACGTTGTGTAGATAGATGTGTGCACTGCAGAAAATTTGAAAAATCATAAAAATAGACTGACAGAAATATAAATAACCCCATACAGCATCACTCACTGATAACAACTGTTACCTAGTTGGCTTTTAAAAATAGTTTCATGTTTTATACTTAACTCGTGAATCAATGTAGGGTTGTTGATTTTGGTGTTTGGTAAATGGAGAGGTTTCGAACAAAGAGGCATTGTGGAGGCAGGGTGAGAAGCCTTTAGGTCAGTGGTTCTCAACCTTCCTAATGCCGCGACCCTTTAATACAGTTCCTCATGTTGTGGTGACCCCCAATTTCATTGTTACAAATTGAACATAATTAAAGCATAGTGATTAATCACAAAAACAATATGTAATTATATATGTGTTTTCCGATGGTCTTAGGTGACCCCTGTGAAAGGGTCGTTCAACCCCCAAAGGGGTCGCGTCCCACAGGTTTAGAACCGCTGCTTTAGGGAGAGAGAAGGGAAGGAAGCTGGGCGGGGGACCCAAAGATGCTTCCCAGCAGAAAGCGTGTCAGAGCGCGGGCCCTAATGGTGAGCTTGCTGCCTGTCAGGATGGCAGGGCAGACCCCAGGCTGCAGTTCTGGAAGCTCATTCTGGGAGGGAAGCGCCAACCCTGTCCAAGGTCGGCACCACCTGCGTTTGCAGATCCTTTCCGGTACTACCTTCCTAGAGCCTCCTGTAAATATTATCTCTATTCTCACCACGAGTCGAAAACTATTTGGCTAATCACCCCCATTTTCCACCGGGGAACCCTGAAGCTCTCAGGAGTCAAGTGGCCTTCCCTAAGTTCCAGACTTTGCCAGAGTGTGGGATAATGTTGTCTGACCAGGCTCTCCCACTTTCCGCTCTCCGGCCACCACGGAAGGTTCCTGCGCGCTGTGAATCTCGGGTTAACCAGATGGCCCGGAGGAAAGGTGGGGGTGATGGGGCAAAGAAGGCAGGGGTTCTGATTAGTTGAATGTTTGTTTGTTTTTATTACTTGAAGGTTAAGCAGCAAATCCATTTAAACTTGGCTGAGACTATTTCATATAGGATGGTATGTGAACTAAACACAATAAAATTGAGCCCAGAGGAGATCTCTGAGAAGAAAGAAGTCAGGAGTCTGATCCTTAATTGCCTTAGAGTCGTGCATGCGCTTGACTGCTGTACCCACTCCCAAGCCTCTGATCAACGCCGCGGCAGCTTAGACATTTAAAGGCCTCACCCAGGCAGCAAAGGGCCGTCCTGCTGTCTTGCGCTGCACTAGACTTTAAGCTCCCTGAGCACAGAACTCTGGGCATCTCACCTGTGTCTGGCTGGCATACCCAGGGATTGAAGAGTGGAGGAGTATGCATCCTCAGTCAGATGTGGCTATCAAAGCAACAGTATTCTGTATTACGGGGAGTTTAGGATTCAGAATGAGTGGGCAGTGTGTAACATGCCACATACGATATCCCAAGAGCATGACACTTCATTCTGGCCACATATTCACCAAGACACGGGATGAAAGAGACTACCTAGGAGAGTGCTAGTGTCATGGGGATGAGCTGTGAAACCCATCATGTGAGCCGGATGCAGATGCTGACCAAGATGTTTGCTTGCAAATTAGAGACGGTGCCTGGAATACATGGCAGGAAAGATAATGCTGGGTTTCACGTTATAATGAAATTTTGTAGAGATGAGGAAAGAAATATATTTTCATTATTTTTATATTGGAAGATACAGGAAAACACGAAACAATGTAAAAAGCACCCATAAATCACCACTCAGATATAGCTACTCCACATTTTGGTATAACAAACACTTCCCATTAGGGTTTTATCTTTTTAATTTTAATGCAGACTTGTACGTCCCCTTAGACAAACTTGAGCCAACTTGTACATGTTGATCTGTAACTGATTTCCTTAACAGTATATAATGAATATATTTCCATGTGCTTACCCATTTTTACTTGAATAAATACAAACATATATTGAATAACTCCATACACCAGGTATGGAAGTTGATATTACATTTGGAGCATGGTGAATTAGACATGATCTTGGTTTTTATGGATCCTGAAGACTGATGGGAGAGTCACACATTACAATTCATGTGAACACAGAAACACAGTCCACCCTCATTACTCGCGGACTTTGTATTTGCAAACTCACCTACTCACTAAAATGTATTCATCACACCAAAAATCCATGCTCATGGATTCCCCAGTCATTCGCACACATGCACAGAGGGTGGAACATTGGAGTTGCCTAATGCACACGTTCCCCGATGAGGTCGGACAAGGTGACATTTTGCCTTTTTGTTTCATGTCTCCTACTGTAAACACATATCCTTTTCGTGGTCTATTTAATGCCATATTTCCCCCATTTCTGTGCTTTTTGTTGGTGATTTTGCTGTTTAAAATGGTCCCCAAAGGTAGCACTGAAGACTGCTGAGGGTTCCTAAGTGCAAGGAAGCTGTGATGTGCCTCCCAGAGAAAATACATGTGTGAGGGAAGCTTTGTTCAGGCATGAGCCACAGTGCTGCTGCTGTGAGTTCAGGGTTAATACATTAACAATATATATTAAGTAAGGTGTCTTAAAACAAAAACACGTGACGCAAAGTTATATGTTAAAGGTGCTTTGTCAGAGGCTCCAGGAACCCAGGCCCGTGCTTCCTCTAGGAGCTGTAGTTCGACATTTGCTCTCCATGCAACTTGCTAGAGCATAACCATCGCAAACAGCGAGAACTACTGCGCCTGGACAAACCAGTAAGGTGGGTGGGTCAGGGACAGAGAAATACGTTTGTGTTCTTTGGCTTCAGATAACACTTAAAACTGTTGAGAGAATTTTCATGAAAAGGTAAAATCATGATTTGCAGATAGATGGAAAAATGAACCTGATTTTATTTCATTCATTTACCAGGAAACTGGTGAGGTGTCCCAACCAGTCCAAAGGCAAATCCAAAAATCAGAGACACTTACAGATCAGGGATATTGACATCAATATGCAAATGGAGGCAAAAGTGGCTTTGTTTTCCTGTCCCCTCCCTCAGAACCATTTGCATGTCCATAGAAAAATGATTCTGCTTTACTGTCTGTTACCTACAACTTGCAAAGTTGTACAATAGCTCCCATAGCATCAGCATCAGATACAGGGAGCTTGTGCCATAGACAATGCAGTTTCCCGCTTACAAAACTACGATAATAACTGTGATCAACCTAGAGAGAGTGTGTGGAGACAGGAGGAGCGAGCCCTGAGGAAGGTCACCACCGCGATGCAGGATTGCAGAGGCAGGGCCTGCAAGGGAGATGCGGAAGCAGCTAGAGAGGCAGAATGAAAATGTGGTACCTTCAGGCCAACAGCAAGACCGAGGATGGAGGAAGTTGTTTACACCTCTGAAGGCTGAGTAATAGGTACCTAACAGGTGGCACAGCAGGCGAAACAGGGGTGAACAAGTGGGAATGTTGTTTTGATTAAAGAATTACTATGCTCTAATATGGATGTGCCATTGATTCCACCCTAATCTCAATTTCTGGATATTTAGGTATTTTTAAAAAGTGTAATAAATATCCTCATAGATATAAACCTGCGTGCACATATCTATTATTTTTCCTAGAAAAATGCCTGTGTGATATTGTTGTTGGATCTGTGAGCAATTTTAAGATGTTGAGTTTTTTCAAATTTTTAAAAATAGTAATAAATATCCTCATAGATATAAATCTGTGTGCACACATCTATTATTTTTCCTAGAAAAATGCCTGCTATATTGTTGTTGGATCTGTGAGCAATTTTAAGATGTTGAGACCGTTCTTCAAAAATTGAGTCATTTTGCACACTGCCTTCTACAGTGGCCGAGCAGCTTTGTCTATTTGGACTTGCTCATCTGTAGTGATCACGAGTCTGCAGTCTCTCTTTATTCTTCTCCATTCCCCTGAGACAGTAACTCTGCCAACAAGTGGTTTGGTGTTTGGAGCTGATAATCAATGACTTTTATTTCTTATCATTACTTACAAGTCACAGCCCCCTATTTGGAGCAGAATCAATGTGTTCCCTTGTTGGTACTAACACATGTCAAATATTTGCAGGTTCTTATCTTTCTTTAGGCTTGGTTTAGGCAGGCTCTGAATTTTTAGCATCTGACATTTCCCCTCCCCTATCCATTTCTCTGTCTTCCCTGAAGGCATTCCTGTCTGGCCACAGTTTTTCATCCTTTTAAGGCCGGGCCATGCCTTTTTATTTCCTATAAAAATCCCATCTTACCTGTGTCAGCAGAGGGGATGCCCACCTTTACCTCCCTAAGGGCTGCAATGTCGGCTCTGTTTTTCACATAAAAACTCGACTCAGCTCATGTACAATAAGGACTTGCTTCTAGGATCATATGCCCACTGTTTCTCACTTCTGATTTTTATACCCCTCCTCATTTCTTAGGGTGTGTGTTCTGCCCAATCCACTCTCTAACTGTCTTACCTGCTCCATGGCTTCCATATAAACACATTTCCTCTCTCTTCTGAGGTCTAGGTCTGCACACCTACCTGATTTTTCTATCTGTCTTATACCCACCTCAACCAAAAACAGCTTGTCTCTATTTGATAAATAGCAGCCTACCTGCCCGTTCAGAAACTTGAATCATCTGGGATCCTTCCTTTTCTCTCCCACTCTCACATTTAAGCCACAAAACTGTACATTTCCCTTGCTGCCTCCTTTCCTCCAATCCTACTCTCCTACCCACATCCGTGACCTGGGGATGTTTTGCTGCCACAACGTATTGAAGTCTCACATTTGGTTTTACACTCATTACCAATCTTTGTCTTATCAGGTCTATGAGTCCTGATAAATTTCTAAGATGAGTTTTCTTTTTTTCTTCCCAGTAGACTATGTTCCATTTTAAAATGTAATTTTATTTTGTTACTTCTGTATCATTCCATCTTTGGTCCATATCAGTGGATCCTCTCAGGGTGCTAGGAGCATCTACAGATCCTACTGCCTTGGGATCCATCAAATACAAGATGACATGATTGGCCATTGGGTTGTCATTGCTGAAGCAATAGCCTCATGATGACTAATTGAGTAAATGGATTTAAATGTGTAGGATATTAGCACAATAAGAGGTTGTCTGGGAATATTGTTTTAGTGCCAGTGATAATCATGTTCTTGCCCTGATGTTAGTGGGCTTTTGAACACAACAGGGTATTGTGGGGAGAGGATGACTTTCCAGATTCTAACTCTTATCTCACTACTTACTAGCCGTGTGACCTTAGGCGAGTCACTAAACTTCTCTGAAACTTCATTTCCTCATCTATAAATGCAGAATAGCAGTATTCCTCTTCCTGGGCTGTTGTGAGACTTAAATGAACAGCTATGTGTAAAGAGCCACTCAGAGTACCCAGGACATCATAGGTGTCCAGGAAAAGACACCTATGGGTGGGGGTTGGGAGCTGGTATTGGCTAGGTATGTGGGACCGAGTATATTCTTTTGGTTTCTCATACCCTATCTCCATGGAAACCTTCTTGGCTGCATGCCCTTGTCCACATGTTCCAGGTAAGAGAGCAGCACTGGGTGTCAGGGGTGGGATGCTCTCATTTGTGGCCAGTGTGGCTTCCTTGTCTCACTGCAGTTTTCAGAGGTGCCCTCCCTAACTCCCCTGCCTCCCCGCCTGCCTGGAACATGTTTGTCTTCTCCATCCTGATGCTCACTGTGCTGGGAAGGGCCTCTTCATGTCTCTCCCGAACCTGCCTACCAGGATTCTCCTTTCTGAACTGCCCCACTTCCAGGCCTTCCTCTCCCCACGAGTCTCCTCACCACCATTCATCCTCCCTGGGACAGCCAGGCCACCATTTTAATGCAAGTCTGGCCCTATTTCCTTCTGTTTTACATCATTCCTGTGGGTCCCTACTGCCCTTGAGTGGCATCTATACCCTCCCTGCCATTCAAGGCCCTTCATGAGCTTCCCCACCTCCCCTGCCCTGTCCTCCTCTCTCCCAGGCTTTTCATCATTAAATACTGTGGTCAGAAGATGTCAGGCTTAATAGAAATATTTGAAGACCTGGAAAAGCAATTTACAGCCTCAAAAACATGAAATGAAAACTGTATTGAAGCTAATCAGCACTTAATTCTCTATCTATGAAATACATCTGCATGCCTGTTTTATACATTAATACTAGAGGCCCGGTGCACAGATTTGTTCACCAGTGGGGTTCCTCAGCCTGGCCTGTGGGATCAGCCCGAAACCAGCTCTCTGATATCCCCTGAGGGGTCCCAGATTGCGAGAGGGTGCAGGCCAGGCCCAGGGACGCGGGAGGTTGGCCAGCCAGGGAGGGATCTCGGGAGGGCTCCAGGGTGTGTCCTGCCCATCACGCTCAGTCCCGGACCCCAGCAGCAAGCTAACCTATCGGTCAGAGCTACTGGTCGACTGGTTGACTATCTGCCCTCTGGTGGTCAGTGCATGTCATAGTGAGCAGTTGAGCGGCCTTAGCATATCATTAGCATATTAGGCTTTGATTGGTTGAACGGCTGACCGACTGACCAGACATCTAGCATATTAGGCTTTTATTATATAGGATATTTTTTTTCAAATGTCTATTCAAAATTTCATTACATTTAACAATAAATTATAGGCTAGCTTTTCTCAAAAGATCAAGAATTCCCAAAGGAATCAAGTGATTGGAGAAGCCATGGGCAAAGATAAATTATTAAGTTACTGGGAGCCAAATATTATTGCAAGCAAGATTATTTAAAATTTTTTTCAAAATAACTTTATGACAAAAAATATTACACAATGTTGGAGGCAGAATGTAGGTGCATCTTAATATGCTATGAAGGAGAGCTCCAAGATCACACACAGCCTGGGGTTTCCCTTTATCTTGTCCTCCAGCCCCTCACTCCTTAGCTGCCTCCTGCCAGTATGGTACCTGCTGATTTTAGAACCATCCACCTTTTCCTTTGTCCTGTCACTGAATCCTGTGATGTGTGGTGCTTCCCCCAGGAGGCTGGAGGCCCAGCAAGGCTGAGAATGTGTTAGCCATGACACCTGCTGGGTCCCAGCACAGAGCACAGGACTTGAAGGGCAATGCAGGCTTCGGTGTTATTAATTGAGGGAGTGCTGGCTGGTCCTGGGAGTTGTCATGGAGAATCGGATTGTGGGAGGAATTTGCCTTTTATGGGGTGCTCAGGGCTAGGCCTGAGTGCTGCCAGACCTGTTCAGATCCTGCCATCCCGTGCACCCCATGTGAACAGAAGGGCACACTGCTCAGGAACAATGAACTAAGTGATGTGCCATAGAGATGGGGCAGTTACACACAGGTGGGTGATCACCCTTGGCAAGAGAGCAGGCCCTTGACTTTGCCTGCCATCAGAGGCTCCACTGGCATCAGAGTTCTCTGTCGCCTCCACAGCAGAGACGAAAGGGATACAGGCACAGGGTTGGTGCTAAGAGCAGGAGTGTAGTTTCCTAGGAACTGAGTGGAGGGAGAGGCTGAGGTTCTACCAGGGAAGCAGGGAAGCAGCCCTACTGGCAGGTGGGGACACGGTGATCAATCCTCTGAGCCACAGTAGCCACCAGCAGACACAGGCTGCAAATCACTGACCTCACCTGTTCCATGCACTGACCTTCAGCAGATACCTCAAGGCAGCGACCACAGTGTCTTCTAAGCTCTGGTCCCCAAGTGCCCTGAGCAGCCTGGCACTAGGCAAGTGCTCAGGGAAGATCTCTTGGATTAATGAGGGGCAAAGTTGTCTAACCATCATTCAAAGGGCGGTGTGGATTCAGGGCAGATAACTCCCATGGAGGGGTCTCTCCAGGTACCCTGGTTTCCTAATGCAGGTCTCCTGGGCCATTTTTGGTTAGAAATAGAATTAGAAGGGAAACAATATATGGTGATCAGTGTACCTAATTCTCTAGTGTCATGTCCTTCGTAAAGATGAGGAAGCAGTTCAGAGAAGGAAGTCACTTGTCCATTCACGGGCTGATGCGGGCTCGACCCGAGCTCTGAACTCTGCCTGAAGGCCCTGGTCTGTCCCTGCAACACCACCTCGCTGATGTCATCACTGGTGCCCTGGAAAGCAGCCTGCTCTTTGGAGCCAGGAAACCTCCCTGGACTCGCAGTTACAGCCAGTGGATTCTAGACTTGTCCCTGCTCCTGTCCCTTAATGGCTGTGGCTTAATGTCTTTGAGCCTCAGCTTTCTCATCTGTGCAAAGGGAATAAAATATTACTACCTCATAGTCTTGGAATAAGAACTAAATGGGTAACATTTGTGACAATAACACAGATGTTGGCACATAGAAGATAAACTAATGTTAATTGATTCTGATGTGATAAATCAATTTGTAACATGCCCATATTTTCTTACATCTGACGTTGGCAGACAGTGGCTTTTGGCATGTTCATTATCCTATTTGCTCCAGTTTAATATCTCTCTGTTGTCACATGCGATGTCATCCCCCTCAGACTTCCTCTCTGTAAAGGCATTAACCCTGGTTTTCTCACAACGATAGACGCCAAACCCACTTTTCTCATCAAAATGCCTTTTGCTAGTAGAACCCTTTACAATCTAACACTGTTCAGTTTTAAAAACCGCTTAGTTGCACATGTAAAAGGACCCGTTTGAAAAGTAAGGGAATAAAGTAGCCTTTGGTTTATTTTGGGGGCCCCTCTGGGGAGCGTCACCAGCGAAATGGAGGTCTGCGCACTTTCTCAAGAATTCCAGCGTCACTGGGGCTTCTTAATTCTGTTTGCTCACTGCACGTGAGGCCCAATGTCATTTGCTTCGTACCCTTGTCATTCTTTACTGCCATGGCAGAGATGAATATTTTCTCCACTGTAGTTGTTTTCCTAAGAAGCTAAAAATATCGGGAGGAGATTGGTTTTTCTCTTCTGCCTTATCTTTGCATAAGTATTCTCCGGGATCTCAGAGCAGCGTGGGAGGCGACCTCTACTTTATTGTGGCTGCAGAGCCAAGACAGAAGCACAGGCGGCAGAGAATAAAGGCAGCCCTCTGCGACTGTGTCTCCCGGAGCTGTCAAGGTGAGGGTGGGGATGAATCCACCGGTCAATTCCAATTTAGTCCAAACCCTGATTTGACACGGCTCCCACCCTTGCCGCCGATTGACCAATTGTTTTTCATGATTGATGGAGGTGACAGATTTATTTTTGAAAGTGAGGCTGATTTTCATGATCTTGGTGAGCCTGGAGAGATGGAGAGGTGTGTGTGTGTGTGTGTGTGTGAG
>NW_005362842.1:1812196-1850461 GCF_000412655.1 Myotis brandtii
CAGGGTTGGTGCTAAGAGCAGGAGTGTAGTTTCCTAGGAACTGAGTGGAGGGAGAGGCTGAGGTTCTACCAGGGAAGCAGGGAAGCAGCCCTACTGGCAGGTGGGGACACGGTGATCAATCCTCTGAGCCACAGTAGCCACCAGCAGACACAGGCTGCAAATCACTGACCTCACCTGTTCCATGCACTGACCTTCAGCAGATACCTCAAGGCAGCGACCACAGTGTCTTCTAAGCTCTGGTCCCCAAGTGCCCTGAGCAGCCTGGCACTAGGCAAGTGCTCAGGGAAGATCTCTTGGATTAATGAGGGGCAAAGTTGTCTAACCATCATTCAAAGGGCGGTGTGGATTCAGGGCAGATAACTCCCATGGAGGGGTCTCTCCAGGTACCCCAGTTTCCTAATGCAGGTCTCCTGGGCCATTTTTGGTTAGAAATAGAATTAGAAGGGAAACAATATATGGTGATCAGTGTACCTAATTCTCTAGTGTCATGTCCTTCGTAAAGATGAGGAAGCAGTTCAGAGAAGGAAGTCACTTGTCCATTCACGGGCTGATGCGGGCTCGACCCGAGCTCTGAACTCTGCCTGAAGGCCCTGGTCTGTCCCTGCAACACCACCTCGCTGATGTCATCACTGGTGCCCTGGAAAGCAGCCTGCTCTTTGGAGCCAGGAAACCTCCCTGGACTCGCAGTTACAGCCAGTGGATTCTAGACTTGTCCCTGCTCCTGTCCCTTAATGGCTGTGGCTTAATGTCTTTGAGCCTCAGCTTTCTCATCTGTGCAAAGGGAATAAAATATTACTACCTCATAGTCTTGGAATAAGAACTAAATGGGTAACATTTGTGACAATAACACAGATGTTGGCACATAGAAGATAAACTAATGTTAATTGATTCTGATGTGATAAATCAATTTGTAACATGCCCATATTTTCTTACATCTGACGTTGGCAGACAGTGGCTTTTGGCATGTTCATTATCCTATTTGCTCCAGTTTAATATCTCTCTGTTGTCACATGCGATGTCATCCCCCTCAGACTTCCTCTCTGTAAAGGCATTAACCCTGGTTTTCTCACAACGATAGACGCCAAACCCACTTTTCTCATCAAAATGCCTTTTGCTAGTAGAACCCTTTACAATCTAACACTGTTCAGTTTTAAAAACCGCTTAGTTGCACATGTAAAAGGACCCATTTGAAAAGTAAGGGAATAAAGTAGCCCTTGGTTTATTTTGGGGGCCCCTCTGGGGAGCGTCACCAGCGAAATGGAGGTCTGCGCACTTTCTCAAGAATTCCAGCGTCACTGGGGCTTCTTAATTGTGTTTGCTCACTGCACGTGAGGCCCAATGTCATTTGCTTCGTACCCTTGTCATTCTTTACTGCCATGGCAGAGATGAATATTTTCTCCACTGTAGTTGTTTTCCTAAGAAGCTAAAAATATCGGGAGGAGATTGGTTTTTCTCTTCTGCCTTATCTTCGCATAAGTATTCTCCGGGATCTCAGAGCAGCGTGGGAGGCGACCTCTACTTTATTGTGGCTGCAGAGCCAAGACAGAAGCACAGGCGGCAGAGAATAAAGGCAGCCCTCTGCGACTGTGTCTCCCGGAGCTGTCAAGGTGAGGGTGGGGATGAATCCACCGGTCAATTCCAATTTAGTCCAAACCCTGATTTGACACGGCTCCCACCCTTGCCGCCGATTGACCAATTGTTTTTCATGATTGATGGAGGTGACAGATTTATTTTTGAAAGTGAGGCTGATTTTCATGATCTTGGTGAGCCTGGAGAGATGGAGAGGTGTGTGTGTGTGTGTGTGTGTGAGAGAGAGAGAGAGAGAGAGAGAGAGAGAGAGAGAGAGAGAAAGAGAGAGAGGGAAAGGGAAAGGGAAAGGGAGAGATTGGAGGAGGGTGAGAAAATATTATATTGTTAATGGCTTCTGGCGGTGACCTCTGTGAAAGTCTCAACTGTTCCAAAGGTGTGCTGTTAGGGAAGCCGTGAGCAGAGGATTGGGTGGGAAATCTGGATTCCTAGTCCTGGTTCTACTGTTTACTTGGGCAAGTTTCTTAATTCTTCTGTGCTTCCTTATCACCTGCAGAAAAGGAGCCAGTGGAAGGGACTGGTGGTTGACACATATTTACTTTCACTTTCTTCTCTATTGAGATTGGATTTTATTTGGGCAGTGATATGACCAGCTAAAAGACTACATTTCCCAGCCCCTCCTTGCAGCTGGGTGCGGGCATGTGACCACATTCTGACCAATGAGATGTAGATAGAGTTGTGGGCAGGACTTTTGGGAGAGCTTTTTCTAAGAGTCAGAGGTTGGTGGGGACCCCTGACTGCTCTCTTCTTCTTCCGCCTGACTGGGTAATGTAGATCTGAGGTGACTGAGCCTTGCAGGTATCCAGTAGCTGGGACAAGGCTCTGGTGGGCTCTGTCCTGTAGACTGTTGAGTGATATGCAAATACAAAGAGGTTCTCAAACTGCAGCTGGATTCTATCTCCAAACTTCAGAGGGAAGCTGAGGGGTATGTCTGCTCTCAAACCACTTTTTGCAGTAAAGGAAGCTTGAGCCCATGGACCCATCAAGGACTTTCACATAATCCCCAGGGACGAGGGAGTGATTACCTTATCCAGCAATTGTATCTTTTTAACTCTAAAGAATGGGATTAGTACCTTGATACAAGAGGTTCCAGAGAGCTTGCTGGCCCCTTCCACCATGTGAGGACATCAGAGCAGTCAGCAGTCTGCATCCCTGAAGACGGCTTTCACTAGAACCATATCAGCACCAAGAACTTGGACTTCCAGCCGTCAGATTGTGGGAAATAAATAGTTATTTATAAGCCACCAGACTAGGGTATTTTGTTATAGCAGCCCAGGTGGACTAAGACAGTAGGCCGTGGTGAATATATTGAGTGAGTGACTCTGAAGTCAAATTGCTTAGTTATGGCTGAACAAAGGGAGATGAGTGTTCTGCGTGGCCAGCGAGGCATGTGCTGTCTTGCAGGGCTGTGGCCTTGCCCATGCCAGGGGCACCACTAACAGACTTCCATGTGGATGGTGTGCCCTGGAGTCCCAGGATGCATGGCCTTAGACACTCAGGGACTCTGCTCAGGTACGAGGTTGTGGCTACAGGGACCTTCGTGGGCTGCTCTTGGCCCTACTCAGGGTCACAGCGCAACCCTTCATGTGGGCATTTTCTCACCCGATGACAGAATCTGCTGTTTCTCCTCCTCACCTTAGCGCTGCCTCCCTACCACAGTGTGGTGATCAAACAAATGCTTTAATAAGAGACAAAATATGGCTGAGGCTGACTGCAGTCCTCTGAGGGCTTCTCTCTCTGCGAGGCTTGGTCTGCCAGGGGGACAAAGGAACCTGGGAGGGCTGGAAGGCTGGCAAAGGACAAGGACACAGCACCCTAACAGCCCCTTTTCTGTGAATGAAGGGCATTCAAGAAGGACCCCCCACCTGAGCTCTTATTCTGCCATCTGAACCTGGATGCTTTGTCTCCAATACACCTGCAGACAACCCAGCGTATTAAGCAGCGTGCCCAGCCCTGGGGGTCAGGCCCAGGGGCTTTGGCAGAGCGTGGTAAGAACCCAGCAAACCTCAGGGCGAGCCCCTTCCCCAGAGCGTCAGGGAAATGCTCTCAGCTGGACTCGGAGAAAAGCACCGTGGAAGGTCGCACCCACACCGCTGCCCCGGGTGCTCCTGGATGCCATGTTGAGTGGGGCCGGAATGTTCCTGTGAAGCATGTCTCAGAGGAGACATTCCTACCATAATGATTTCTTTTTCCTCTGGCCACTTCAGAAGTGATTTGCAGCATCTTCTGATGAAACCAGAAGTCTAGATAGGCAGACCTTTTTCCTGATCCTGAAATCTGAGAGGAACTGGCCACTAGAGCCCTCGTTTAATGAGCATCGACCGGGCTCGCAGACACTGTCCTTGTTAGCAGGTTCGGGAAGATGCAGACGCATTCTCCATTCTCATGTCTGCTATTCCTGCCTCTCAGAGGTGTGGAGGGTGGAATGTTCAAGAGCAGTGTCTGCAGAGGTGGGGTCCTGGGCTGAGGGCAGGATCCAGGCAGAGCATCCCAGAGATCTGGCTTATTTTACAGCCCGGGCTCGGGGGGACTTGCAAATGGAACGGTTTCGTCTATTAGCTGTCACAGCCAGACTCCTGGGCAAGGCTGAATGGCTGAGATATCAGGTCAAGAGGAACTCTGGGCTGTTGGCTGGGCATCTCGTCTACAGCATGTGAGGGGTCATTTATTTACCTACTTCATTCATTCCTTCCATATTTATTGAACGGATTCTCTGTGACAGGCACTGTGCCGGGGGCTGGAGATTTAGGGGGAATCTGACATTCTTCCCCGTGACTCAGTAGTTCACAGCCTTTGTCACAAGAGAGGCAAAGATGTGGACCTGTGGATGCAATACAAAGATATAAATGACTGTCTGAGGTTTGGTTCCCTAGAAGCAGAGTCTGAAATAGGGGTGCAGGTACATGTGATTGATGGAAGGAGGGCCCTGTAAGGAGAGAGGGAAAAGGGCTCAGAAGTTGAGGGGAGGAACAATGTGATCAGGCAGCATCTAGCCTTGACCTGACCCACAAACTACAGGCGCTAGATCAGCAGAGTGTCTGAGTTGATGGGAGTGTCTGTATCTGCTTTCTGACAACGCAGCCACCAGCCGCGTGGCTACGGAGCACTTGACATGTGGCGGGTGTGGCTAAAGAACGGAAATATTAACTTTATTTAATTTTAATTTATTTACGTTTACCTGCTCACCCATGCCTGATGGCCACCATGCTGGACAGTGCAGCTCGAGGGTAGGGCTGGGCAAACTTCTTCCATAAAGGGCCAGTAGGTAAACACTTTAGGTTTTGTGGACCACATGGCCTGTGTTGCAAGTCCTCAACTACCGTTGCAGCAAAAAACCATCACAGACAGCCCCAAAGGAGTGGGTGTGGCTGTGTGCCAGTAACTGTTCACAAAAACAAGTGGCAAGCTGGGTGGCCCGTGGGCCATAAAGCAAACGGCAGAGTTGCCCCTTCACAACACCAGCAAGGGCCAGCCTTGCTGGCCTGCGCCGGTCTCTGCCATTGGTGCAGGCCACCTGGGGGGACATGGCACTTCCTGGGCAAGGCGGCTCCATCAGCTCAGGGCATCTCTCAGAGTGGGGCAAGCGTGATGGTGGGTGCTGTGATCCCTTAGGCATCTTTCCATCAGAGATGGTGTGGTGGCCAGGGAAGAAGAAGCTCGGAGTCACAGTGCAGTGTCTACTGTAATGACTAACAATCTTTATTGTGTGTTCACTATGTTCCAGGCCCAGTGTTAGGCCCTTCACAGGGATGTTATTAATGTAGTTCTCAAAAGAGCCTTATGGGAAATGTAATGCAAGTATCTTCAGTGCATTACTGTAAAATTCACTGATTTCTCATCACTGTAATTTCTTTGTTAGTTACCAGTTACCTCCAAGATGTTCTTTCTCTGTCACACACACACACACACACACACACACACACACACACTTGATCTGACATATAGGTATGATGTCACCAAGTGCCAGTCATGTACTTTTTTCTGCCAGGTGGCTTTGCTCTACTCCCAGGGACCTCAATAAGCTGTTCTATTTTTCAGCCCAGATTTCCTATCTGATAGGAAACCCATCTTGTTTAGGTTTCGAGTAAAAACAGATCCTGATTTGGGTGCAGGTAGTTTCCTTGGGAGGTGATCTTAGAAAGCAGGAGGAAAGCAAAAAGGAAGGGAATAAATGCAATAAATGGTGTTTAAGGTGTGGGTCACTGGGTGGGTTATATTGTGGCCACCTGAGGTTTTTCCCCACTGGAGGATGGTGGACACACACCTTAGGAAGTTAGAATATCCACCCGCCCTCATCTCACGTTGGGTGAGGGTTATCCTAGAGGGTTTACTTCCCAACCCTTTACACAGCCCAGGGCCCAGCGTCTTCCCTCAGAGTGGACCCCTTCCCCTCAGGCAGGGACCTACAAGCAGGCTGCCTGTGAGCTCTGGGCTCCTGGCAGGGTCATGGTAGCATCTGCCACACTCACCCTTCTCACTTTACTGGTGGTTCTCATTCTGCTGATGTTTCTCTTTGCTGTGCAGAAGGTTTTTCGTTGGATGTGGTCCCACTTGTTTATGTTTTCTTTTGTTGCCTTTGCTTTTGGAGTCAGATCCAAAAATCATCTTTAAGACCGATGCCAAGGAGGTTACTGTAAGCCTGTGTTTTCTTCTAGGCATTTTATGGTTTCAAATCTTACATTCCAAGCTTTGATCCACTTTGAGTTAATTTTTGTGTATCGTGTGAAATGGTGGTCTAGTTTCATTCTTTTGCATGTGCCTGTTCAGTTTTCCCAAAACCACTTATTGAAGAGACTGTCCTTTCCCCATAATATATTCTTGCCTCCTTTGACATCAGTTAATTGACCATATATGCATGGGTTTATTTCTGAGCTTTTTCTTTCTTTTCTATTGATCTGCTTTTATGCCAATACCAGGCTGTTTTGATTACTACTAGTGTTTTCCAGTCTGAACTTTTTCAGTTGAAGGGATTTGTTGCCAATTTCTCCAGTGCAATAGATTCTGCTTGACAGTTTGCATGCTCCGGGAGAAGTTACAGACTTGTCAGCTTGGGGCGATGACATCAGGAAAGCACTGAATGAGCCTTGAATCTTACTGCTGCTGATCGACCTTCTAGGTCTAAGTTCCTCCTCCGTGTAATGGGAGTGATGGCAAGGCTTTTGCTTTACCTCGAGTGAGGTAATAGATGAGCTCATCCTTAATAATCTGGGGAGCATTAGGGATGTAAGTTATTGATTAAGACTAAGTACCGTGATTAAAACTGTGTAAATGAACTAGTCATCATTATTCTAGGTCTTTATTTTTTTTAATGTGTTTTTATTTATTTTAGAGAGCAAGGGAGAGGGAGAGAGCGCGATAGAAACATTGGTGAGAGAATCATTGATCTGCTGCCTCCTGCAGGCCCCCTATTAGGGACCAGCCCTCTAACTTTTGGTGCACGGGATGATGCACAACCAATTGAGCCACACTGGCCAGGGCCTAGGTCTTTATTTTAATGTGTGTGCAGCCAGGCTCCCTATTTAGCCTGCCTCCCAGATGACTCTCTGCCTGCTCTCAGGGCCAGACTACAGGGATACAATGAAGACCACTTTGATGAGTCTCTGAACTCAGGGGACTCATGGCCAGAGGGAGGCAGATCCCAGACCATGGCTCTCCATGCAAATCAGCTTAGTCTCCATCCATCCCACAGCCCCTGCCCGGTACCTGTACTCAGATTCACCCAGCATAGGTAAGAGCCTGACCTGGTCTAAGCCTCTGGTCTAAACCAGGGAGAGGAGCATGAACACAGGCCAAGGGAAAACCTGTGCTCTCCTCTGGAACAAGCGATGAGTGCCCTAAATCTCGGAGGATGTCCTGACAAATTGGTCGGGGACTTGCGTGCTGTATTCAGGTATTTCCCTTCAGGGGCACATTGCAGGGTTTTAAGCAGAGAGAGGCAAGTGCCAATGTGCGTTTGGGGAAGATGCTCTGGTCTGGGGTGTGGGAGGGAGGGTTAGCAAGGCTGCAGGACCCCAGAAGAGGCTGCCCCAGAGGTCCAGACGCCAGGTCTGCGTGAAAACATGCCTGTGCATCTTGTTAGCCTGCTCATGCAGTTGGAGCCTCAGTAGTGGATGCTTGGAGCTTTCCTGAGAGGTGGCAGCAAGAGAGTCTCCCTGGGCCTCCCCGAGCTCCTCACTCAGCCAGGGTTTTAAGAACGGTTCGCGGTGAGGAGCACGCACCACTTCGCCCCTTAATCTTAGGATCTTGTATCCTTCCAAGCTTCCTTTCCTGGACATGTTTCCCAACCCCAGGGGACCTCATCAAAGGAGGAGGTGGAGCCACATGCTCAGAGAGGAGGGCACACAGCCCGGCCTGGCCAAGGGGACCCACCCTTCTGTTCTCTGCAAAATGCTTAGTAAAATGCAGAGTCTTAGTGGGAGCGGAGACACCGACTGCTCTGGGGACTAGAGAGAGAGCTGATTGAGGGCAGGGACAGGGACCGAAGGTAAAGGCTGTCAGCAGGCAGGGCATCTGAGGCCCAGGGGGCCTGGCACAGATGTTAATTCTTTGCTTTACCCCAAGGGAAACTGAAAATGAGGAAAGGTATACTTCAGCCCCAACTGGTGGTGAAGCAAAACAGAGGCTGAAACTTAGATTTCAACCAGGGACGGCCAGTGCCTCATTCATGTATTTCTTGCGCTTTTTTTTTTATTGTCTAAAATTTTACATATGTCTCCTTTTTCCCCAATTGACACCCCCCCCCAGCCATTCCCACCCTGGGCAAGCCCCCACCACCCCAGTGTTTATGTCCTTTGGTTATGCTAATATGCATGCATACAAGTCCTTTGGTTGCTCTCTAACATCCCCTGCCCTCCCCGCTACCATTTGTCTCTGGTTTTAAAAAGTGTGAGTGCCCATGTCAGGCTGGCACAGAAGGACTGAAAGAGGATCACGTTTCAGGGGACTAAACAGCAGCTCTTTGCAAAAGTCAAGTGAGGATCTGGGCATTTTTCTGAACTGGTTCAAGCTGAAAGGTCACCTTGTCCTCCTGTGGAAGATGTTAATGGCTAAAAGAAACAATTGGGAAGGTAATTTAATATTCCCACATTTGAGTTATAAAAAGTCTATCTGAAACCTTATAATTAAGGTGCTATAGCAATCTTTGTTGCAAGAAAATTTTTTCCTAGCCTTTCTTTGAATTCAAGCCATTTAAATCAGCTCTGTCATTTTAATTCCTTAATAATTTGTGCATATTTCATATATATATATATTAGAGGCCCGATGCACAACATTTGTGTAAAGGGCTCGACCCTCGAAGCCCCAGCTTCGTCTGGAAGGTCGGTCCGCTGTCTGGTCTAATTAGTATATTACCCTTTTATTATTATAGATTCTTTCTAGTGTATGAGCAAACAGTTTGTAAACACAGTCGAAAACTTAAATCCAACCAATAAATTAAATTTTTTTAATCGATGAGAAAATGTGACTAAAATTTAAGCAAAACATGTTTAGACAAAGCATAAACCCTATAACCACCCATAGTAAAATAATTTTTACTGGTACTTAAGCCATTCTGTCACTTGTGACCTTGAATATGTGTTTTATTTGTACTCTGCTTGGGCTTGTACTATTTTGTATCTTGCCTTTAAAACAATTACTCAGGTGTAAGTGAGAGGGAGATTTACGGACTTATGTAACTGAAATCCATCTGTGGGGTCTGCCTTTATGGTTGACTAGCATGATCCTGACCCTTATATTCCACTGCTAGACCAGGAATAGGATCAGTTTTCCCATAGTACATGTGGAGCAGGAGGACGTGTGGATATCACACAAAAAACACATGTCCCATGTGCACCTGTCTTAGGTTTGAACTGCTCAGGCAGAGTAGATGTCCAGCCCCAGTGGAGGACATCCAGAGTAGGATTTAGATGCATTCTCCAAGTCTGTCTCTAATTATTCTGCTGATATGTCTCATTTTTCATCCTTCAATTGGTAACCAGCTCATCTGATGACAGGTCTATGGGCTTGGCTACCAAACTGAGCACCAGAAGCCTGATGAACAGGCTTTCTGGGGGAAAAAAAAGCCTTGATTTGTAGTGTTTGCCAATTTCTCTGGTGTAAATATTCCTACTGGAGCTGATTTTAAACTATTGGTGTAAAGTCATTGAATGTGGGGTTGGAAAGAGATGTGTACAATTGACTCTTGGGAGTGGATACAATTCTGCCTAACAACTTCTTGTAATGCTCTCTTTTATTAATGGATTATTTTCTAGACCCAGGTTTGGTTTTAAAACCTTATGCTTTTACCCCATTGGCTTTTTCAGGATGGAGGCTGGCTTCTTTGCAGTTGCTCCTTCTTGAGTTTGTTTACTCAATCAATCATTTGTCCTTTTGTTTAATAGATATCATTGAATGCCTATTATGTATCACTTACTTGCCTGTGCCCTGGGAACATAGCAATGTACCAAAGTAAGTCCTTGTTCTTGGAGGAGACATACTATTAGAAAGTATTATTTATTCAGGTAAAAGTGATGTGAAAAAAATTAAACAGTGTGAGTACCAAGGAAGTGGATGGAAAGTGAGGAGGGGACTACGGATAGAGAAGGGGCAATTATGAAGGTCTCTCTGAATGCAATGAGATAGCAAGTCGTTTGAAGATTTTGAGTTAAGGGGATAGCATTGCAAGGGATGAGCAAGCTTGGCATGTTTAAGGAACAGAAGGAGGATCCTGAGCCTGGAGTGGAGGCAGCCACAGGGAGAGTGGCAGGAGATGGTGCCAGGAAGGTAGCCAGGATTCAGATCATGGCGAGCCTTGCAGGCCATTTAGTGCTTTGGATTTTAAGCCCAGTGAGAAGAGAACAGGGGTCGATCACTTTGGCTTCTGGGTGGAGCACCTAGACCAGTGATTCTCAAAGTATAGCCCTCACCCCAGCTGCATAAGCACCACCTGGGAACTTTCTAGAAATACAGATTCTTAGGCCCCATCCCAAACCCACTGAATTGGAGACCCTGGGGATGGATCCAGCTGTCTGTGCCTAATCCACCCTCCAGGGTGTGCTGATGTGCTGGAGTTTGGGGCCTAGGCTATAGCTAGGTGCTCTCACTTCTTTTATCCCTCCCACATCAGGGCCACCATCTTCCCTGAAGGCTAACCCATTACTTTTCATCCATCTTGCATGTCAGTACTGTTTGGTTCCTGAAAGAATACAGGATAGTCCTCCCGATGACATTTTCATAGGCCATCAGATCTGCATGTGCTGGGCTGGCTGCTGAGGCTCACACTCCTCACCACACTTCCCATCATGAATCTCCATTACAAATTGGTTGTTACAAAATAGTCGTAGGGATGTAAAGTACAGCAAAGGGAATATAGTCAATAATGCTCTAATAATTATGTCTGGTGTCAGATGGGTACGAGATTTATCTGGATGATCACTTAGTAAATTATAAAATAGTCTAATCAGTGGGATGTATGCCTGAAATTAATATAATATTGGATGTCAACTGTAATTGAAAAATAGAAAAAATTATTTTAAAAGATCCTACCTGTGAGTTCTTAAAGCCAACAGTGATTACATCACTTTCTTCATTAAACATTTAAGAGGCTTGATTTCCCTCAAACAGTTTTATGGCGTATACCCCCATGGTGGTCATTTTTTCTATGTTTCTCTGCCTCTGTTGAAGTGTAGCAGAAAGAACAGTTTGCTGTGCTACACAGCATAAAGGTGATATAACTCATCTGCGACTGGTATGAATTGTTTCATGATACTAAATCTATACCATCTTAATTATGACTCAGTCTTCACCCACTGGAGACTTTTGCCCTCCCTTGAAATTATAAAAGAATGGCAGGGCTTAAGCAACCTCCATGTGGCCACAATGAACTGAAGAGCCACAGCCCTTCCCCAGGGTTCCTTGATTGTGTATAAGGGTAACCAAATACGAGTTAATGTGGCCTAATACTATTCAAATCGTCACTCAACTATATTATTTTCACAAGTACCAATTTTTAGGGACATATTCGTCATTAACTCAAGGACTTTTCTTTACAAGCCAAAGGAAGAATCCTCCCAGACTAATAGTTAATAATTAGTTTTATGAGTAATATAACTGAATTGTATGCAAGTCCTTAAGAACTCAATGTGGACACTCGGCCTTCGGATTGCTAGTGATGGATCTTAAGCTGACAATTCACAGGTATTATTCAGCAGGTGTTCTGAGCTCCATTTGTGTTTTGTTCTAGCAACTGGGTCTGGAATTTAGTATCCATTGTCTGAACATTGGATTTTTATCTGGTCTTAAAACTAAGAAGCAAAACAAAACCCAAGACTTCCAGATAAAGAAGTAGTGAATTTCATGTGTAATTCCAGAGTCCTAGCATTTCCAAAAGTAAGAATTATTACTGTGATGTTTATTCAGATATAATCATCTAGGTATATTTCTAAACATATCTGTTATTCTTATTACAAGCAATTCTAGCAACAAAAATAATAACACTTTTTCAAGGATTATAATTTAGTATAATTGCACATCAGAGGAAAATATGGATATCAAGCCTCTTAAATGTTGAGATACAGCCCATTGTTGCCTATTATATTTTTCAGTTCCTTGTTCATGCATTTCAGGTTAAAATATATCCATTTTTTTTATAACTTTGCCCTTTTGTTCATAGATTTCAGGAATAAAATTAACCATGGCATAGAATTTGAATCATTTCTTGATACTGAAATTCTCTACACTATAAAGTGGTTATTTCAAATTTTATTTACATAGTTATTATCTCTCGTCTGGGGACACATGCATCTATCTATTTTTAATATACATACAAGTGTAACTTTCCCAAGTTTATTACCCTCCATTCATTCATACTAAGGAATTTTCTTATTCTGAAATGGTTACTTGGATGAGAGTCTCATCACTCCATCATGACTAGGTTAAGGAGGTCCAGGGGCCAAGATCACTTCCAGGGTACCACTCACATGATAGGCAGATCTTCAGTCACTCAGAGAGTGTCTATGGGGTTGGACTGTGCACAAGGTTGTTTCCATGGTCCTGCGGTCATTGACACTAATGCATGAGCACTTCTGGTGGCCACCACACTGTGAACTCACTCAGACCTGCACAATAAGCGCTCTCGACCTCTAATCCCTTTTTATTCATGCCAGCTGCCCAACAGGTACTCCTACTTCTTTTCCTGTATGCAGATACTTACATAAAGATTTTTTGGGTAAATAATGTAGGATTTCAAATTAAAGCTCATGGGATGAATCAAGTTCTGAAAACTAAGGGTTTTTTCTGTCCTTACACTCTTAATCAAGCAACACCAGAGCCGAGAATTAGTGAACATGTTATTCGCATGCTGGCCTGGAACCCTATAAGCTGCTTGATGTGAACCTAGAGTCATGCCTAGATGGTGTCTGGCTGCTTCCTGCCCTCCTGCCCTGGGTATTCAATGATGTATTCGTTTCTTATTGCTGCTGTAACAAATTACCCCAAATTAATGGCTTAAAAAGCAACACACACTTAATTATTGTATGATTACAAATTGATCATCTTCTGACCTTCTGAATGTCAGAAGTCTGAAATAGGTTTGATTGCGCTAAAATTGAGGTGTTGACCAGGCTATGCTCCTAGAGATTCTAAGGGAGGATTCATTCACCTGCCTTTTCCAGTTTGTAAAGGCCACCTGCGTTCCTTGGCTCATGGCCCCTTCATTCATCGGCAAAGCCACCAGTACAGCATCTTCACATCTCTCTGAGACTCTAACTATCCTGCCGCTCTCTTTCCATGTGAAGAACCCTGATGATTACATTGGGCTCACCCAGCTTACTGAGGATAATATCATTATCTCAAGATCCTTACCACACCTACAGAGTTATTGTTGTTGCCATGTAAGATAACATATTCACAGGTTCTGGGGATAGGATGTGGACATCTTTGGGAGTCTGTATGAGCTGTGGTAGTCAATGCCAGCAAGATCTCCCCCTTCCTAACCCCCACCCCCGCCATAGTGCAGGTGCCCTTTGGATCCTTTGTCTATGGCCGCCCAGTTCCCTTATCACTACTCTGGTTTCCCAGCTCTGGAATCCAGCCTCTCCCTGTTCTTTGCAGCTAATAAGTCAACCTTAAGTCACTGCTTGTTTATTAAGCTGCTTGCTTTGTGCAAAAGGTATCTTTGCACTCAGAACACCAAGTGAACTATCCCAGAGCCCCCAAAAATCAAATGGTACCCAAGGAACACCTAGAACGTATGCCTCACACCAGGCAACATTTGAAACACACTAAGCAATTGTAGGGCATCGTGAAAGCAAAAGCTGTTTGAAACTAGATCCATTGTATGAAAATGTCCATTCCATTCAGCTACACCTTCCTGTTTCTTCTGGTTCACCAGGTGCTCGGTAGCACTCACCTATTGGGTGTGCACAAGATTCTTTGTAGTATCTCTCCTTAGAATGTTATAATTGCTTTAACTTTTATCCTGCCTAGCACACCACAAATGAAAACAGCTGATCTATGCCTTCTTTGACAACTATAGTTTTATGTCCTTTATTTAGAAACAAATGTAATTACTTAAAGTGGAGAAGACAGAACTACTTTTGTAGCTAAGTCAAAACATGCATCAACACTCATCTCTATAATTCTTTCTCCAGGGTGGAAAAAAGTTTGCACTGGCTTTTATCATTAATGAAGTATTACTTACTAAGCAATATAAGTCAGTTCTACTGTCATGACCATAACCCCAGCCTGGCCAGCTCACCCGAGGTGCCCGGGAGTCATGCAGACAAATCTCAGGTACTTCCTATTGCATGGTCCAGCATTGGAGAATACAGCCTTTGGAGGCAGATGGATTTTTTTTTTTGGATGTTTGGCTTAGAAAATATGGTCAGTTGGGAACATGAAGGTCCAGTAGCAACACTCGTGCTGTTAGCTGAAGTCTGAAAGCGTTGAGCACCAAGAGAGCCTGTATCACATTTCCTACAAAATAGAACTTTCCATTGAGGTCAAAACAGATTCAGAAGTGAACATTTGTGAGGGAGTGTTCAAGGTAGAAGTACCTAACATAAACCGACACCTGTCAGTATGAGATGGTTCTTCCTCCTAAGCCTTCAATGATTATCAATCAATACTTATTGGTTCCGAGTTGACTGCCTCTTTCCCCACGTTGTGGTAGTTGGTCTTGTGCCCATCACCACTAGCTGCTTGGAGTAATGCTCTGACAATCGTAGGTTGACCCATCCTTGGTTTTCTGCACTGTTTTCCACGCTAGCATTCCGAAACTGGGATGAGGCTACACTGCCTGTGGGGGTGAAGAGAATGGGAGAGGCAGAGGGTAGGAGAAGCAGGAGAGAGGCTGAGCAGCCACCAGATGAACAAACAGGCTGCCATACTCTTACTACCAGCTTTAATTTCACAGAAAGGATGAAAGCCAAAGAGAAAATTCTCCTGGGGAAAGATCTGGAATGTTTCAGGTGCCAGGACCTCACCTACCTTATCATTCCTCATTCATTCACTCTGTCTCTGTCTGTTTCTGTCTCTGTCTGTCTGTCTCTCTCTCTTTTTCTTTTATTTTTTAAATATGTTTTCCTTGAGGAAGGGAAAGGGATAGGGAGATAGAAACATCTTTATTTTTTAAATATGTTTTTCTTGAGGAAGGGAAAGGGATAGGGAGATAGAAACATCGATGAAAGAGAGACATCGATCGACTGCTTCCTGCCCTCCTGCGCACCCTCTACTGGGGATTGAGCCTGCAACTTGGGCATGTGCCCTGACTGGGAATCGAACCAGTGACCTTTTGGTTCATGGGTTGATGCTCAACCATGGAGCCACACCAGCCAGGCTCTCTCTCTTTTTCTCTCTGACACATGATTTAGCAAATAAAAATATATATATTTTTTTAAGTCTCTAGTTTGTGACTAGTAAGGATGTGCCTCAGAGAAATAACAAAGGATGTGCCCCAGAGCCATTCAGAGTTCAGTGAGACCTCCTCGTAAGGACTTCCAGCTCCAGAACTGAAGTCCTTTCCCATGTATGGCCCCTTACATCTTATCACAGTTCAGCTGGCCTCCTATTTTTGTAGCTATGGGTGGGGCCATTGCGTCAATGTTTATGTTACTCTCTTTTGAAAGAAAAATGCTATGGAGAACCTTGTGGCCCGCACAGATGTGGTCTTCTTGCCCTGGGGATCATAGCTGTCTTTATGCTGGTCCTGATTCTGTTCTTCTTTACATTTTGTCCTTCTAGTATCATGGTCTTTCTGTGGGCTGTCTCCAACCCTTTGTGGAGTTTGGTGGTGAATAAATGAATGAACAATTAACTGAATACCAAGCATGCTCTGCTCAGACCCCTGATGATTGTTAATTCACTTTGGTTTGCAACTCCGGTCACATTTCTCTCCCCTCTCAAATCGGAGTTTCTGAGCATCCATTACTCTTCTCCTTTGTCTACTTTTTTTCAGAGAATTCAGGACTGAGTGAGTTGGGGGTGAAATTTTTGAATAGTTTACATGGTTCTCTCAAAGTGCTGCTGGGTCCTAGCCTTTTACTAGATATGGCTTTTTAAAATCACTCGGGGTTTTTTCTATAGTTTAAGCACCTCGATGAATGCATTGGGCTACTTGCAATATTAATAACTCATGTGTTCTGACCTTATGTTCCTGATAAAGGAATCCTCTGCTGTTTAAGGCTCTGGGATGAATGATGGCTGAGTGTTTCTATTGTCCTCTTAAAGTGGAGATTACTGTATGTTGAATCACAACAGAACTACGTTTTTATAGGCTGTGAATAGCATAAAGGCCCATCATGTTATTCCAGGCAGGGCCAAGCGAAAGGATAATGGTGAACCAATTATTATAAATAATTCCTTATTTCCTTTCGGGCCCCTGTGTGAATTTCGCAGAGCAGGATTCTATCAAAGGCTGGAGATTAAATTAAAGGAGACAGTGCTGATACCAGCGCCTAGCACAGTGCTTGGCACAAGTCACAGCTGAATCAGCATCTGCGCTCAGCCAAGGTTTGGGGGTTTGGGGTTTTGTTTCATTTTTTTTTGTTTTGTTTTTCTCCCCTTCACTCTTCCTTTGCTGTGCTCAGGGTTGCAAACAACCATCATTTCTCATTCAGGTCCATCCATGGAGCTGGGCATGGGTATGAGCTCAGGGCACTTTGCAGAGCTCCCGAAAGCCCAGATGGGTGAGCAGAATGCTGCTTGGTGAGTCTGGTTGTGGTGAAAACAAAGGAGGAAGAAAACTAGAAGATCCTAGCAGAGCAGATGGGGCTGAGGTTAGTCTGAGAGAAGAGGCAGGGCTGGGCATGGGCCGTTGGAATGCAGGAACATCCAGAGACCTGCTGCATGAGGGGGCGGAGCTGGTGAGGATGAGTGGTTCCAGAGGAACCATGTCCATGAGGTGAGTGTGCCAGACGTCCTCATGAATAGGAGGTTGACACACTCTGCAAAGGTTCTAACTCAAAGGCCCTAGCAAACTGAAGCCGTGGCTCTAGGCCTCTCATGTGCTCATGGAGCAAGCACCAAATTCTTTCATCTTCTCCTCCCATTCCACAGAGTTTAACCTTAAGAAAGTTTCACCATTCTCCTCCATGGGCCTTAGGATCCATGTTTGATAAATGAGAGTGCTGGACCCCATGTTCTCTAAGATTCATGTCTTTGTTCATATTTCTATGTTATTAATAACTAGAGGCCCAATGCACGAAATCCGTGCAAGGGCCTTGGCTCTGGCCCCCACCCACTGTGGCCATAGCCGGGGGCCTCTGCCTCTGCCCCCACCCGCTGCAGCTTTGTCCGGAGGAATGTCATTCAGTCTAATTAGCATATTACCCTTTTATTATTATAGATGATATGAGGCAGTGTCATTAAAAGCAGTTTTCCCCCCTCTTCCCCACTAACATACATCTGGAAACCATGAGCTTTTACATTGCTAATCTTGTTTTTTATCTTGACATCTATTGTTCTACACTGACTTCTTTTTAATTCCCAGCTACTAGCAACTAGAATTCCACCCAGCAGTGGAGTCAAGCATCAAGCTGAGTGGGCAGTGGGAAGCATAATTTAATATGGATGTGCCACTTAAACTGCACGTCTATAGAAAATGTGATAAGCACTCCAAAGCTACCCTTACGCAATTTGATGACATATGCATGATTTTCAGCGGACAGTCTCCATATGCCAGAGTGTGGAGGAAGAATATACTTTCCAAGGTAGAAGCATATTCACATGTAATTCATGTCAAGGAGAGTCCTTCCTTTTAGATATAGGCATGCAGAAATAGCAAGGAATCAAGGAAATTTGGATTTGAGAGTACTTTTTAAAGATATCAAGTTATTTAGTTAATTGTCCCTCAGTCTTCATTTCCCTCTGCTTGTCTTTACTCTGCCAAGGGGGATCTTTGCCCTCTGAGTCTATATCAACTCGTTACTCTAACCCATGTTGGCTGTCCTCTTTCATAACTATCATTGTGTGTGGATCATATGAGGGCGGGTATAATAGCAGGGAGGAATACAGACATCTGGAATTCAGGAGAAAGTAGCAGGAAGTATAGACCTGAGAGTCACCAGGACATGGGTAGTAATTTAATTCATAGTAACAGATCAGATCAGAAGAGGGGGAGAAAGATCTAGTACCCAATACCACATACAATTTGAATGTATGAGCAGGGGATGAGGGGCCAGCAAAGTAAACCAAGAAAAAGAACTGGGAAGTCATAGGATCACTCAAAAGCAGGGAATTGTGTGTTGAAAGGAGAGGTTGGTCAGTGTCATTTCACACTTTGCTGTGTGGCCCCTTAAGAACAGGACTAAAAGAAACCTTTAGTTTAGCCACAAGGGGTCCATGGCAGGAGAATTTCCAATATACAGGTGAGGGTAGAAGCCAGATAGAAAAAGTTGAGCACAAGAAAAGTAGAGGTCACTTCATTTTTTTTCCAATAAATGTGCCTAATGAGATGGAGGGAAGGGTGTGGATAATAACCTGAGATGTTGAGATAAGAGCTATGGAGATAAGAAATTGGGGCAACTTATGGTGTTGATAGGAAGGCTTCATGGCAGAGTGGTCAGAATATTCCTTTGTGATAGCCTCTTTTTCCTTCTATGAAGGAGGAGGTGAGATCATTCCCTAAAGTTGGGAAGATAGACAACCATTCAGGAGCCTGGTGGAAGTTTATAAAAGCAACAGTGGAAAATGGGGAGGGGGGTGACCAGGGAGATGGAGAAGGAGTATCTAGTGTTGATAGGAAGGCTTCATGGTAGAGTGGTCAGAATATTCCTTTGTGATGGCCTCTTTTTCCTTCTATGAAGTAGGAGGTGAGATCATTCCCTAAAGTTGGGAAGATAGACAACCATTCAGGAGCCTGGTGGAAGTTTATAAAAGCAACAGTGGAAAATGGGGAGGGGGGTGACCAGGGAGATGGAGAAGGAGTATCTCAGCTGACATCGAAAGCCATCCATCAGTCCGGGAGGTGTGCAGTCTTCTGGAGCAGAGCCCAGCAGGCTAGTTGGGGCATAGATGGTTGGGTTGATAGCTTTCATGGGCTGAATTGTTACCCTCAGATTCCTATGTTGAAGTCTTAACCCCCAGGATACAAGAATGTGACTTTATTTGGAAATACAGTCTTTGTGGATGCAATTAAGATGAGATCATTAGGGCTCTAATCCAATGGGACTGGTATCCTTATAAAAAGGGGAAATTGATGCCCAGCTAATGTGGTTCAGTGGTTGAATGAACCAGGAGGTCACAGTTTGATCCCCAGTGTGGGGCGTGCAGGAGGCAGCCAATAAATGACTCTCATCATTGATGTTTCTATCTCTCTCTCCCCCTCTCCCTTCCTTTCTGAAATCAATAAAAAATATTTTTTTAAAAAGGAGGAATTGAGATACATGCACACAAAGGGAACACCTTGTAAAGATAAAGGCAGAGATGGGTTGATGCTTCTACAAAGAATGCCAGGAAGTGCCAGCAAACTACCAGAAGCTAGGGGAGGTCATGGATGGATTCTCTCCCCCAGCCCTCACAAGGAACCAACTCTGCAGATCTTGGTCTTCTGACCTCCAGAACAGACAATGCATTTCTGTTGTCTAAGGCCTCCAGTGTGTAATTCCTTGTTATGGCAGCTCAGTACACAAGGGATCGGGTCGATTGCTTATTTTCCTTTTTATCCTCAAGTGGTTGTGAAGGACTTAAGGCCAACATTTCCAGAGCACATTCTAAAAATATTATTAGAGAAAGAGCTTAAGGAATCTAAGCAGCGTAGGGCAAGAGGATAAAACAGGGGAGGACAAATAGAAAAAGGAAAAGACTAAGGGATTTGGTGTTGAAATGTTCTCTTCAGCTCCTCCAGTTGTAATTTTGAGTAGTTCCTAGGATCTCAGTCTCTTGGAAAAATCTCATAGCTATTAAGAATTTTCCTGTACAACGTAATCTTAGCCTCTGGGTTCTTGCTAACGTGATCACTGTTTTACTCCTCACATTAGAACTGTGACTTAGATCATAGCCTAGGTATTTGCAAATAATCATTTCTTGTTAGGCACTGGCTTACATTTACATATGGTAATCAAAGATCGAATTTGTTCTCAGAGCGACTTTGAAGTTGTCTGTCTGAGCTGTGTGTGTCTTCAAAGGGCTGTATGACTCGCGTGGATTTAATGGGCTATTTGCCCCGTGACTCAGCCTTTCCTAGGTTCCAGCACCCGGAGGATGTGCTCATTAGCTTCGAGAGACAGCTCTCTAATGGCACAAAATAAGGGGGAAAGTGGGTTGTGGTTTCAGAAGCAACTGTGATTAAAATCCTATGGACAGCTGCTGTTCAGTGTGGTGTCACCCAGTGTGAATGAAAAAGTACTCACTGTCAGAAAGCCACTGGGCTGTAAATTCTGTCTACTGTACACGTGGCCGCTTTCTGCCCAGTTTCAGTTTTAGGGAGAGCACGTGAATAGACTGCAGTGAAAAAAAACAGCCACAATTTAAAAAATACCTTATTTTGAAAAATAACTGTTTTCTTCATTGAAGAAAATTTGGGAAATAATATGAAAATAAATATATTTGGAAAAAGAAGATAATCTCTTCAGTTTTAACATTTAGGGTGTCAAGCCATCTGGTCCCCCCCCCCCATGCTACATATACATGCACATATTACTGACTTGGAATCACCCTGAGATACATCCTGAGTTTTGAAACTTGCTTTAGTTAACCTGACACCCTGTCCACATCCCCATGCCGCAGACACAGGATGTCAGTGGCACCCCAGGTTCCATCATCATAATTTATTTAATCCCTTCTCTCTGGGCGTTTAGGTTGATTCTAGAATTTTGTTATTACAGATGATTCAATGTACATTTTTCAGTATGTATTTTTTCTAAAGCTCAAGGCTTCTGGGGATTGCATTAGAATCTGTGGAAGGCCAGCCAGGGTGCAGACGGTTTTGGCTCCCAAGGCTCTCCCGCTGACTCATTTGAGCTCTAAATGCGAGATCCCCTGGGAGGAGGTCACTGCCCGATTTTCACTTGCACAACGTGGGGAAGGATTTGACGCAAACAGCGAAACGCTGGGAGAAGGCTGCGCGGAGAGTGGGCCTCTGTGCAAAGTTGGTTTGTGGGTATAATGAAACGGGCCCCCCCAAAGCTGCATTGCTCCCTGTCTCACGAACTCAGGCTGCAACTCACAGGAGAAGCAGGTTGTGGCGGGCGGTGGTTCTTTTTCTTGTTCCTCCATCCTCTCGGATTCCTCATGATGGAAAATTCATAAACTGTTCTCGGTGACAGTTGTGTAAAATGAAAAGCTCTGTGAATGTGTTGAGAATAGATTATCCTGACTGCTGTTAAGCGTTTGACAAATTGGGAGTTTTGTCATACATCAGAGAACAATGGAGGGGGAATAAGGAATGGCGGCATCGCATAAATACAACACCCCTGACAGCTCCCCAGCATCATTCATCGTCCTGTGTGGTGGGGAGGGGGCTGGGCCAGAGGGGATGGGTGGGTGGTGGGCAGGCCCCTGGCTTCCTTGAGGCTGGGTGGTGCATCTCGCCACCAAGATCCCACCTTAGTGGGTGTTTTATGGAGGTTCTAGGTTGTTCGTGTGCTCTCTGGTGGGCGGGTGCTGCTGAGCTACTGCTCCCCTGTGGAGCTGGGGCTGGAAACCTACAAGCACACGGAGGGTGGGGACGGAGAGGCCTGTTGCTGTCCTTCCTGGCCACCCGGGTTCCCACCCACCAGCAGCAGGAGGATGCAGACAGCCCAAGGGGATGGGCAGTCTCAGGACTCAAGTGAGGGAGGACAGTTCGCAGAGAGTGTTCAGTTGCTACTGTTCCTGAATATCTTAGCAAGAAGAGAAACCCGCAGGGTGGGCGGGCCCCAGGGCAGTGGAAGAACATCAGGCAGACCTGGCCCTCCCCTTTACTGATGGTGTGACCTTCGGCAGGTCAGTGAATTGACTTCTTTGAGCCCCGGGTTCGCGATCTGTGAGATGGGCTGGTGATCCTACTCTGGTAGTAATGTTGTGAAGATTAAATGAGATAATATAAGGAAAGAGCCTACACAGCTAGTACAATGGCTCTGATAAGAGACAGATAGTTGGTGAAGATTTAGAGATGAGAATCCGCATATAGTGCTGGTGTGAATTCAGTGGAACAGCTACTTTGGGAGACAGTTTGGGAGTTCCTCAGAAAGTTAAGTGGAGAGTTACCATGTGACCCAGCATTTCTAAGTATATACCAAAGAGAAAGGAAAACATACATCCACAGGCATATTCATGGCAACATTATTCACATTAGTCCAGAAGTGGGAACAACTCCTATGCCCATCAGTTGATAAATGGATGAATAAAATATGCTATATCTATACAAGGGTCTATTATTTGACTATTAAAAAGGAGTGAAATTCGGACACATGCTACAACATGGATGGACCTTGAAAACATGCTAAGTGAAAAGAGAGAGTCACAAAAGACCCGATATTAAATGATCCCATTTGTGAAATGTCCAGAATAGGCCAATCTATAGAGACAGCAAGTTGATCCGTGGCTGCCTAGGCTTGGGGAGTAGGGGGGATTGGGAAGGTGATCGTTAATGTGTGGGGTTCTTTTTTGAGTGATGAGAATGTTTTAAAAGTGATTGTGAATATACTAAAATTCATTGAATTGTACACTTCAAGTGGGTGAATTGTATAATATGTTAATTATACCTCAGAAAAGTGTTACCCCCCCCCACACACACACACACAGACACACACACCCAAAAACAGAAGCAGAAGGAAAAAAAAGTGCCTGATGCCAGCAGGTTATTCGTTCGTTCGTTCATTCATTCATTCATTCATTCATTCAAAAGAGTTGTGCATTTATTTATTTATTTTTGTTGTTGTTAATCCTCACCGAGGATATTTTTCCAATGATTTTTAGAGAGAGTGGAAGGAAGGGGGAGAGACAGATAGACAGAGAAACATCCCTCATGTGCCCCTACCAAGAGCCGGGAATCGAGCCTGCAACCCAGACATGTGCCCTTGACCAGAATCAAACCCGGGACCCTTCAGTCCAAAGGACAATGCTCTATCCACTGAGCCAAACCGGCCAGGGCCCTGCAGGTATTTAAACAATAAGCCTTTTCCTGTATCACAGATTAGTTTGGAAAAGGTTGGCAGGGCTTCTGTTCCCTACTTTTCAAGTTCAAGTCTTCATAGTCCACTCCTTTAATTGCCAGCTCTCCAAAAAGAGACACCAAGCCTTCCTTTAAGTCAGAGTGCTCACCAGGGCCACATTCCTTGTGGAATCGCTGTGTTCTAGAAAATAGGGGGTGTGAGCTAAAATCCCAGCCAGTTTCTATTCACTGGATTCCTTTCTCACACCTCCAGAGAGCACTGTCGTTTATCGGCATCTCTGTCGGGTCTGCAATATCACACTGCAGGAGGACCTGTTGAAAAAAGCTGTTGTTCTGGAGAAGAAAGAAGTTCTTCCCGCTGTCTGACTCCCGTCTTCCTTCTGTAATTGAAGTCAGCTTCCCACGGCCCCTCTGAATCCTGGCAGCTTGGATGCCTGGAGTCAAATGGAATAAGTGCCTCTGTGGAGAACAGCTCCTGGAGGCCACCGCACATTTGTCACATGTCAGTAGGATCTGCATATGGATGTGAAATGTATATTTAAAAATGTGCACACACTCGGCTGCACACACATCCTGCTCCGAATGTGTTTATCCAATTGCCCATCACAGACCCGCCCTGGCGGGCGAGCAGACCTCCTCACCTTGGCTTGCCAGCCCACAGCCTCCCCATCTGTAAACATCCCCTGCCACCCGCTCCTTCCTACAACTCTTACATCTCCTATTGCAATTTTAAAACTGGGTCCCAAATTCATCTCCCTATAGGGAAGGCGACTGAAAGGTTCTTCTTTGCAGCAGATTACTTAGCTCTAAAGACGGATTCCTTACCTCAACAGGAAGGAATTGGCAGCTCTGGCTCCTGTAGCAGCCAGCCACCCAGGAGCAGACGGAGCACTGGGTTGGGAGTCAGTATCTCCTTTTTGAACACTAGCTGCCCCACTTAGTGGCCATGTGACCTGGGATATAGCAGGGGACCTCTCTTGGTCTTGGTTTCCTCATAGATAAAATAAAGGCATGGATGTAGGCCCTTTAAGAGCCCTAAAATTTGGAGTACTCCCTTTTGTGCCTCAAGGGAATAAGAAAGACTGTAGAATGCTGGGATGTTCTGAATTACCTACCCACCGAGGACTGGGGGCTGGTGTCTGAGACCATGGTATTCAAGCCCAATTCTAAAGTCCTACAGCAAACTCTGACATCTCCTATTGCAATTTTAAAACTGGGTCCCAAATTCTTAGGCATGTCTCCCATTGAGAACTAGTCTGTGCTTCCTCCCTGGAATCTGAGCCAGCCCGTCACTGTTCCCTGGAGAGAAGCTGGAGGGCTGTGACCTCCGAGGGTGATCTCTTGGGACACTGTTCCTTCCAGAGATGCTGTTTCTCAGAACTCGCTCTCTATGCAGTGAGAAGCCCACCACACGGAAAGGCCACATCCTGGCATTCCAGGTGACAGTCACAGCCAGCCCAGCCCAGGCACCAGACATGATTGAAGAAGTCTCGTTGGAAATGCATTCCTCCAACCCCACCAGCTCCAGCTGTTCCAGCCTTCCCAGTTGATGTCCCAGACTTTGCAAGGCAGAGCACACCATCTCTGTTGGGTCCCTCCACATTCCCCAGGCACAGAATCCATGAGCCTAATAAATTGTTGTTTTTGGCCACCATGCTTTGGAGTGTTTGTTATAGTTATCGACTGAATGTCCCCTTCATCCCACCAGATTCGTATGTTAAAGCTCTAACCCCAATGTGATGGTATTGGAAGTCTGGCCTTTGGGAGGTGAGTAGGTTTAGATGGAGTCATGAGGGTAGGACTCCCATGATGGGATTAGTGCCCTTAGAAGAAGAGGGAAAGGTACCTGAGCTCCCTCGTGTCCTCTTCCTCTCCCACTCCCTTCCCCCTCCAGCATGCACGAAGAGAGGCTGTGTGAGCACATGGTGAGCAGGTGGCTATCTAAAAGCCATTCACAGAATCCTCACCAGAACCTGACTACGCTGACACCCTGACCTTGGACTCAGCCTGCAGAACGATGAGGAAATAAATGTCTACTGTTTAAGCTGCTCAGCCGGTACTACTCTGTTATAGCAGCCCGAGCTGACCACAACAGCTGTGCAGCGCAGAAGACTGGAATATACCCAGTCTGAGCCCTGGCATTTGCCACCTGGCCCCTTGGTCACCATGACTGTAGTCTGTGTAAAGTGTGAACTGGTCACTTAGTTTTACACACACACATCTGCTCATAGATGTGATTTATCTTTGCTATCTTCACAAGAGGCCATTATGAGTTGGACTAAGTAAATGAGTGTGTGTGTGTGCATACATGTGTATGTGCCATGCACACGTGTGTGACCGTGTGCATCAGGGCCAGTGTGGGAGACGCTCAGGAGCAAAGGCACAGAGCTCTCTGGGAGGCTGAAGGCCCAGCCCCCTCTCCCTTGCCCAACCTGTGCTGCAGGAACAGCCCAGCATTGTTTATCCCCAGACAGTCTCCTTCCTCCTGCCCTGCACCAAATCGAAGCCATTATCCAAGGACAATGAGGGGACTATGGTCCTTTTCATTCTGCAACTGAGAGGCAAAGCTGACAACTTGGGTATTTATCTCACACTCTGGCTTCCAGAGGCCTCATATTCATTAATGAATTAGTCCCTCCTAACAGCAGTCCCTTTATTAGGGTGGCATCTTAATGTGTGCTCATCAGAAAAAGGGCCTGAGGCAGCAGCCAAGGCTGCTGGTGATCCATGGGCCGCCCCAGCTGGGGCCATTGAGGACTCACTCATCCCAGGGGCAGATGGGGCCACGACATGCCAGTCACAGAATTTGACACTTGGATCTGGGGGTCTGGGTGTGAGTCTACCCTGTGGGTAGTCCTTGTTCAGAGAGCTTTGCTGCTCCGAGTCTCAGATTTTTCGTCTGTCAAACGGTTGGAGAGACTGATCCCACCAGGGCATGGAGTTTTCCTGATGAGCGGATGGTACATAAAGGTGCTCTGGACGCTGTGACCAGCACACTCACGTTCATCGTCATTGCTTCTGTGTCTCAGTGAAGATGCTGCAATTAGTTATAGTTGCCGGAAGTTTCAGCAGCTGCATTGAGGAAGAGGGTCAGCAGGGCAGAGTGAGGAACCCCTGGGTACCCAGGATTATGATGATGATGAAGACCTGCAGCAACAGCAGCGCCCACAGAGCCCCCGCCCCCCACTCAAGTTCCCCTGGTCCTGCACGCCCAGTCCTGTGTACTGCACTGCCCCGCAGTGCCTCCACCTCCGGCACCCTCCTCATGCGCATCGCCCTCTTAGGCTGACTCTCTCAGTCATTCAGGTTTTATTTTATGTTTTTATTTTTGTGTGTTCAGGAAGTGTTTCATTGTAGCTGCAACTGTTCGAATGATCATTGATGAGCGATAACAAAGCCACACTTAAGGCAGGCACGCCAGTGTATTTCTGTCCAGACCAGTCACCCCGCCCACGGCTGGTGGCTCAGTCATAACTTCCAATTTCAAGATCTGGCTTTTGCATAAATGCTGCTTAGAACTCCTTTTTTTCTTTTCAATTTTAAAAAAATTTGATAAAATGCATGTAACATAAAATGTATGTATTAACCATTATTAAGTGTACCTTGTGTACCCAGTCTCCAAAACTCTTCATTAAACAACAACCCTCTAATCCCCTCCCTTACAGCCCCTAGCAACCACCATTCTGTCTCTCTGGACTGCTCTTTGCACCTCATATAAATGGAATCATACAGCATTTGTCCCTTGTGACTGGCTTATTTCACTTTAAAAACATTCTCAAGGTTAACAAATGTCCTCAAATGGATGAACTTTGAGACATTTTTGTTAAGTGAAATAGACCAGTCACAAAATGACAAATGCTGTAGGATTCCACTTGCATGAAGCACTTACAGTGGCACATGTCAGACCTGCCTTGCTTTTTAAGGCTAATGATATTATGCTGTGTGGATGTACCTTGTTTGCTTACTCCCTCTTCCACGATGGACACTTGGGTTCCATGCTTTAGCCACTGTGAATACTGCTGCTATGAACATGGGTGTACGCAAGACCACTTTTAATTCAGAATGAGAGGTGCCATCTAATGGGCACACAGTGGCACTGAACAGGGCACTTCTCCACAGTGGATACTCATGGTGGAAAAGCAGAAAGACCTCTGGAGTAACGTTCAAATGACCACATACAAAAAACCAACTGATCACAGCATGGCTGTGAGAACAGACAACCTCTTTTTGTGCTGTGGTGTCACTTGGCTTTTCACTTCAACAGTTTCTCAGTCTTTTAAAAATTATTGCCCCTCCCCCTCAGGAACCGTTTAGGACAGTGGTCGGCAAACTCATTAGTCAGCAGAGCCAAATATCAACAGTACAACGATTGAAATTTCTTTTGAGAGCCAAATTTTTTAAACTTAAACTATATAGGTAGGTACATGGTTATTATCTTAATTAGGGTACTCCTAAGGCTTAGGAAGAGCCACACTCAAGGGGCCAAAAAGCCGCATGTGGCTCGCGAGCCGCAGTTTGCCGACCACGGGTTTAGGACATTTTTTTCCTGACTCCCATGAACATTTACTTACTGTTAAGTGTATCTGTACTTTATGTATAGAAAAGATTAAGATATTTTTCACCCCCAGGAACCAACTTTAACTCCTAGGGGACGCTCTCGTTCCCATTGAGAACACATGCTTCAGCAGCTGGCTTTACACAGGGCTAAAGAGAAGCAGCCAACTTTGGGTTCCTTCAAAAGTTCTCGCACTCCCATCAACTCTTTTTTTGTTTGTTATAGTTTATTCTGTTTAGATGCAATTGAACAAAGCGCAGTGGCCTAGTGCTTCTATCCAGTGCTGTCCACGACAGTAGCTACTGGCCACGTGTGGTTACTAAATTTAAATTAAAGTTAAATAACAGTAAAAATTCAGGCTCAGTAGCACTAGGCATGCTTCAAGGGCTCAGTAGTGTCATCTGGCTAGTGGGACAGCATATGTCCAGCAATGCCCATCACCCCAGGTAGTTCTGTTGGACAACATTGAACAGGTTGCCCGTAAACTTAGCCAGCGGAATGACCACAGACTCACTGACATCATATGTGTTGGACCAGCCCAGACACCACTGGGGGGATCATCCTCTCCTGAGTTGCTTTAACTTTCTTTAAACAAAATCAACACACATCTATGAATGTTGCTATTCTCCCTTTAACTGCTTTCTGCTTCCTCTTCACTGTATTAACCCAGCATCTAAAATCAGACAGACCTGGTGGGGATTGCAGCTGGAATACTGTTTCTTAACCTTGGACAAGTTACTTAGCTTCTTTGCACCTCAGTTTTGTCACCTGTAAAATGGACATCATGCTTTCTGTATCACAGGCTTGTCATTGCACGTGCAGCTCAATGAGAGAATGCATGTGAACATATTTTATCATCCAAAAGGCATTATATGGATGGCATCCGTCATCCCCCAGGGCCTGGAACTCAGCAGCTGCTGAACATATGTTGGTTGAATTAGTGATTGTTGTTTTCTTTGCTGAAATCTATAAGCAGGCAGCACGCCATGTCTCTTGCCTTCAGGCTGGCTATGCCGAGGTACCCATTCTTCAGGGGCTCGTCCCTGCCCCATCAGCCCTGGCAGTTATATGTATGTGTGTGCATGTCTCCCTGTGAGACTGGGTCCCAGAGAACAGTTGTATTTATTACTGGAGAAGTAGAGATATAGGGGGTGGGGAGTCACAAACAGAGTCAGGGAAAGTCAGGCACCAGAGAAGGGCCCAGGGGCCCACAGTGTGGTCTAGGTCGGGACTTCTCACACTTCAGCGTGCACCAGAATCACTAAGGAGCCTGCTAAAGGCAGACTGATTCTGTAGGTCTGGGTTGGAGCCTGCAGTCCTGCATTTCTGATAAGCTCTCTGGTGATGCTGCTGGTGACGTCCACCAACCACACTTTGCACAGCAAGGATCTCAGGACCCACCTCCATTGGGCTCACTGGGGATCTTGGTCACGTGGAGATTCTTGAGGCTTGGAACAGGCCACAGAACCTGCATGATGTACATGTTTTCTGGGTGATTCTGATGATCCTGGAACCTGAGAACCTCTGATCTGTGGACTGAGGTGGGAGTTCTGAGCTCTCATGGGAGGGGGAGAGACCCCTTTCCTGGTGCTTACACACCTCTCCAGAGCAGCACCTAATAGGTGGTTCCTGTGCCAGGAAGCCGGTCTTGGCTCACACTCTTCCTTGTGCCAGTTTTAAAAGCCTCAACTCTTTAAGCCAATCTTTCACACACTTTGTCAGGAACACCCTTTGCTACAAGGTCTGAGCATATTTGGATAAGATAACAAGACATTTGCAAAAATTGAGGTTGAGAATCGATGGCTGGATCTGAGGCGTTTGCTCAGCCATGATTACTCATCTAGCCCTTGACCTTTCTGCAGAGATGCCTTAGAAATGAGTAAATTAACACTAGCGGAGAGTGACAAGGGCCTGCAGACCCACAGCTTCTCTCACACAGACGCTAGTGAGCAGAACTGGGCCTGGGAGGTCCATGCCACCAGCTCCCACGTGGATTCTGAATCCCTTTGCCTGCCCCTAAGCAAGGTCAAAGGGCCCCCTTCTGCAGGCTGTGTCCTGAGGGTCATTTCTGGGCTGAGGCAGAAAGTGGCCAGAGCTCCATCTGGGAGATGGATTCAGCAATGGCGCGTGGCTCTGACCATGCGGCCCATTTCCATGGGCTCCGGGGCAGGGGTTAATGGACCCTTTTCTTTTCCCAGCTTTATTGAGGCATAATTAACAAATACAATTGTAATATATTTAAAGTGTACAATGTAAAAAAATAAGATAAAATATGCAAAGTGATGATTTGATATATGTATACGTTGTGAAAGTTTCCTCCCATCAACTTAATACATCTGTCCCCTCACACGTTTACCTATATTTTGGGGGGTGGCATGGGAACTCTTACGTTCTCTTAGCAAATTTCACTTACACAATACAGTGTCACCAACTCTAGTGACCATGCTATACATTAGATCCTCAGACCTTGTTCATTTTATAACTGAAAGTTTATATCCTTTTACCAATATTTTCCTATTTCCCCCATTTCCCAGCCCCTGGCCACCACCATTCTACTCTCTGTTTCTATGAGTTTGACGTTTTAAAAAATTTATCTTTATTGTTGAAAGTATTACAGATATCCCCCTTTTCCCCCTTCAACCCCCTCTACCCCAAACCTGCCTCCCCCTACTACCAGGCCTACTGCACTATTGTCTGTGTTCATGGGTTATGCATATATGCATATAAGGTTTTCTGTCAATCTCTTCCTGACCCCTGCACCCCTTTCCCCCTGAGATTCATCAGTCTGTTCATGTTTCCATGTCTCGGGATCTATTTTGTTCATTAGTTTATTTTGTTCATTAGATTCCACATATGAGTGAGATCATGTGATACTGGCTTTCTCTGACTGTCTTATTTCGGTAGCATAACACTCTCCAGGTCCCTCCCTGCTGTCTCAAAGGGTATCAGATTCTACATATAAGTGAATTCATACAGAATTTTTCTTTCTCTGCCTGACTTCTTTCACTTAGTATAGTGCCTTCCGGGTTTACCCCTGTTATTGCAAATGGCAGGATTTCCTTTTTTAAGGTGGAGTAATATTCCATTGTCTGTACACACATACCACATTTTCTTTACCCATTCATCCACCGGCAGATGATTAGGTTGTTTTTTTTTTTACCTTGGCTTTTGTGAATAATGCTGTAGTGAACATGGGAGTACTGATATCTCTCTGAGACATGCTTTTGTTTCTTTGGATAAATGCCCAGAAGTGGGATTGTTGGATCATACGGTAGTTCTTTTTTTAACTTCAGGAGGAACCTCCATACCGTTTTCCATAGTTGTTGATACATGGGCATCCAGCGCCAGCAGGAAGTCCTGACGGGGGCCTGGGTGCCGGATGCCACCGGCGACAGTGTCACTTTGGTTGGAAGGTTAAGAACTGCTTGCACACTCGTGGGTCTACATCTCAGTTTTCCTTTTCAGCTTATTCATATGCCAATCCCTTATTGTTAGATTGTTTCTACAAGGATGTCTTTACAGTAAGACAAAGGGCATAGGAAGGAGATGCTGGTTCTGTGGCGGGTGTTGAATCTGGAGTTCCCGAAGGAGAACAGCTGGATACCCGTGGAGGCAGGAGTCTGAGAGGTGGGTGGACAGTGGTGGTTCACTCGCTGCTGGCTCCAGTTTCCTCTCTCCTAGGTATCTTGGGAAACTCATCTGGGGAGATGAAGCAGAAATGCCATTCTTGTCCCTCTATTGAATGAAGTTTTGAAATCTAACATTTATCTCAATCTCCAGGTTTCACCTCTAAATATATTCTACTGTCTCCCTTTTATGCATTCTCCACTTCTTATCCAGAATGAGCTCTGAAACCATAAATCAGATCATGTCACTCCCCTACTTAAAATCCCCTGAGAGCTTCCTTTTGGGCACAGGATAAAATTCAAACGCCCTGCTTATGTGACCTGTAGGGCCTAGTGTGATCTAGCAGAGGAGGAAATGGATGTGTTAGTGACACAGAGTTGTGGGAAAAGCCACCCACTAAGTAACATTTCTGCAAAGAGCGGCAAGCAGATTGGGAATGAAGGATGCTGGGATGGCGAAGACATCAGGAAGCAGAGCCAGTAATGAGGCACAGAGCCCCCTATTATTTCTAGCTCCAAGGAAAGTATGGATTAATTGTTCTTTTCCTAAATGGTCTTAATTTACTTTTTCGTATTCTTTCTTATTCACAACCAGTGCAGCTGATGTTCTCGGACCCAGCACAGAGCTTGGCCCAACAGCTGGGCTGGTGGCTGAAAATCTCTAGTTACAGAAAGGGAATTCCAGGGAGGTCCTTGGGAGCCATTCCACCTACACATGCTCATTTGCAAACAAGAAAACTAAAGACGTGATGGAAGGGGACGCTTATTTATTCATTAATTCAGCAATGATTTATTGAGCAAATTTGCAAGGCCCCAAGTTAGGTGCTGGAGAAAATCAAGAAGGTTGCTGCTTTCAGAGTAAAACATACACAATTAACTCTCATGGAAGACTAGTTAATGGAGGTACCATGCAAAGAGCTCAGGCCTGAGAATTACAAGTCTTGAGTTCCAATCTGAACTGCCACTTTGTATCTGAACTGGAGTGATTTACTGAGCTTCGGTTCCTCATCTCTAATGTGGGGAAGGTGGTGTCTGGCCTGTGGATTGCACTAGGGTTTTATGAGCACCCAGATAATCATAACACGTGCTGATGCTTGATGGCCTGTAAAGCAATTTGTAGATGATGCTTTTGTTGCTGGTAGGATGATAATTTGCAAGCAGGGAATTACAGCCACTGGAATAATATAATGGAAAATGAAAGGGGCCATTGTGGAGGGTGGAGGGCAGATTGTATGTTGGGGGTGGAGCAGAGAAAAGCCGAAGTTGGCCCCAAGCCTTCATTCAAAGGGTTTGTCTTTTGTGCTGATTGGAATAAATGGAAAACGATTTCCCTATGGGGAGTGGCTCATTCAACCAGGTAACAACTACCACTTGCTAGTATCTAATCGTGTTATAAGGTGAGGATGGAAGACACTGAGCCCAGGCATGGCCATCGGAGCGCTGAGTTTTTAGGAGAAACAGAGTCGTAAACAGAAAGATACAGCGTAGTGCCTCGCCAGGGCTCAGGACAGAGGAACCCAACCCCACCTGGTTAGAGATGGGCCGGAGGATTCCCAGGGGAGCTGCTAACTCAGTTGGTCTTGAAGGCGGCAGAGGGCTTGCCCTGTGGGTCATGCCAGGAAGGGCAATCAAGCGGAGAGAGCAGCATAAAGAGTCAGGTGGCAAGTCTAGAAACTGGCTTTGGCTCCAAGGGGAGACCTGGGCATGGTGGTAGAAACCACTTTGCAAATAGTGTGAGTGCCAGGCAGGCGCTGAGCTGGGTGGGGGGCTCGTGTTTGTGGGAGCCACCTTCCATGAAAACCTGATGACATCTGATTAGCATCCTTCAATTATAAATGTAATTTACAGCCAGACCCAGTCTTCTCCCAGGACAGCTGGTCTTGGAAGCCACCCACAGCTTTGTGAAATGTGCACCCAATTCTGCGAAAGGTTTGCAATGTGGGGGATGCAGACAGCACCTAGCATCATGGGAGGCAGATGGAGAAGACACACACACACACCAGAGTGGAGTCAGGCACTTGAGAACCATCCCAGGGAGCAGCATAGCAGGGCCTCGATCCACAGGGAGTCACTCAGCGTGTGTGGCGTCCAATATTGTAACCAACCCTCCCGTCGCTCCATCCTCTCTCCAGGCTCCAGGAAGTAATGGAATCCTAAGGCGGAAGGTATTTGATCTCTAAGGAGGGACAAGTGGATGTTACTCATAAAACATGCATCTATTAAGCTCCTGTGGTTTGCAGAATCAGCCATGTGCCTGTGACCACGGGGAGAGCACAGAAGAGACCTTGTGGCACCCTCGGATGTCTCCACTTGGCTGCCACTCGGATCTCAAACCCAGTGTGCCAATATTTGAACTTGTCATTTTGTCCTCTCTCAAGAACATCTGCCCCTTATTCAAGCAAATATCACCACCACTTGTCCAGGTCAGACCCTGGGAGGCGCCCTCAACACTTCCCTGCCTTAAAGCCCAGCACACATTCCCCAAATTCTGCCCATTCTACTCCTTGGCTGTTGCCCTAGGCTAGGCCCTCAATGCGCCCCACCTAACGCACTGCACAGTTTAGTCTTCCTGTTCCCAAGACTCCATCCTCCACCACCTGAATCTGCTTTACAAAGCTTGGTTGCCCCTTTGCCTGTTAGGATTGTCTTCATTCATTTATGCAGCGACCGACCGTGGAGTACTTTCTGTGTGGCAGGCCCTGTGATGGGCTCTGGAGGGACAGAGGCGAATGAGCAGGAGGACCCTGCCATCTGTGTGCTCACAGCCTAAGGGGGAGGCAGCACAATAAAGGGCAGTGCTGAGCCACTGAAGGAATTCCGTGTTCTAGGCTGCAGGGCTCTGAGGGGGAGGCCAGCCCTGACCCGGGACCTGGGGAGAAGGGAGAGGGCCTGTGGTTAACTCTTTTCCCTGCCTGCAGTTTCTTTCCTACACTTAAAAAAATACCAAGGATTTATCAGAAGACACTATGAAAATAATGTTTGTGCTGTATTGACAATGCAGAAAACAGAGGCGAACAGAAGCTTGAACTTCCCCGTCGTCTCAACCTTTCTAGCCAGTATTAAAATTGTGGGTCTTCCCTAACAAATTTTGTGTTCAGATTTATATTTTACACACCTGGAGATGCCTTTGGGTCTACTATTTTGTATATGGCTCTTTATGAACAGATACCGTAGCATTTAAAAAACAGCGCTATTGTTCTTGTTATGAAAGGAATACAGAGCTATTTCAAACAAGTTAACAAGATGAAAACTACATGTAAGACAAAGATTACCTACTGCTCCCATACCTGGAGATACCTTCTACTAATACCTGTGTGTGTGTTCTTTCACAATGTTATGTTTGTATACCTAGTTTAGATATAAATGTAAATATAGATATAGGTGTAGGTAGGCTTGATCTTTAACCTGATTTTCTACTGAATGTACAGGGTGGGGCAAAAGTAGGTTTACAGGTGTTTGAATGGAAAATAATACAATAGTTCATAAATAATAATGTAAGAATAAACTCTTTCATGTACCCACAGCTTTATTTATTTGTTTGTTTGTTTTTTGTTAATCCTCACCCGAGGATATTTTTTCTATTGCTTTTTAGAGGGAGAGTGGGAGGGAGGGAGGGGGAGAAAGAGAGAAAAAAACATCAATATGAGAGAGACACATCGGTTGGTTTCCTTCCACAGGCACCCCAACCAGGCCCGGATCAAACCTGCATCCTAGGTTTGACTGGGAATTGACCCCTCAACCCCTTGATGAGCATGGGCCAACGCTTTATCCACTTAGCAGCTATAAACCAGTTGCCCCACCTTGAATTACAGCTTCCTTTTAATTAAATATGTTTTAATTAAATTTTTGTTAAAATCTATAGAATATGACTATTTGATATAATAACATCTATATGACTTTAATCAAAAGAGAGGTTACCTTGGGTGATATTCCATGTAGATATATCATAAATTATACAACTAAGCTCATATTTATGGATATTTAAGTTGCCTCTATATTTTCATTTCAGATAGCAGGATGATGAAAAGGCTTTTGTGAGCATACATTTATTTCCTTGAGAAGTGAAATTGCTATGACAAAAACCATGAAAATTTTATGTTTGGGTCCATATATGTGGTTGGCAGAATTGTCAGATGACCTTCTTTGACGACCTATGTCTTTGTATAATTAATTCCCCTTCAGTGTGGGCGGGACCTGAGATTGTGTCTGACCAATAGATTGTGGCAAAGCTGATGAGGCTGTCACTCCTGTGACTGTTGTATGGCAAAAGTGAGGGGATTTTGCAGATATAATTAAGATCTCTAATCAGAAGGCAGATTACTTCATTAGAGAACCTGCCTGCCCAATCAGGTGTGCTCTTTAAGAGAAGGTCTAGAAACCAGAGGCTATCTGGCCTTGGAGAAGCAAGCCACCATGAGCCTGCAGTTGCAATGAAATGAATTCTGTCAAAAATCTCATGAGCTTGGACGAAGACCCGAGGTCTCAGCTGATCCCAGCCCTGGCTGTGTTGACACCTTCATTGCAGCCTTGGAGCCCTCGAACAAAGAACCCAGCTAAGCCCCGCCTGGATTCCTGATCCATAAAACTCTGAGATAATAAATGCATGCTATTTTAAGCTGATAAATTTTTGGTGATTTATTATAGAGCAATAAAAACTAATACATATAAGAAAACTGCCTGTGATAAAATATACACAAATGTACGCTTCCATCCAATTCAAGAGCTCCTGTTTCTAGTGGTGTTGCCAACTTTTTAAATCTTTGCCAATTCAAGAGGTTAAAAAAAAAACACCTTACTATGTGGTCCCCAATTGCAAGTAAGGTTGCACATTTTTCATATTTTTATTTCCATCTTAAAACCCATGTGTATGCCCTGGCTGCTATGGCTTACTGGTTAGAGTGTCGGCCCACTCACCAAAGGGTCTCAGGTTCGATTCCTAGTCAAGGATGTACCTGGGTTGCAGGTTCCATCCCTGGCCCCTGTGGGGTTGGGTGCGAGAGGCGACTGATTGATGTCTCTCTCGTATCAATGTTTCTCTCTCCCTCCTCCTCCCACTCTCTCTAAAAATCCATGGGAAAAATATCTTCGGTGAGAATTAACAAAAACAAATCAACTTATTTGTAGTATATTCTGTACTTTGTGATATGTCTTATTAATCATATCCTTTGTCTATTTTTTATTTTTTATTGGTTTATGAAAACTTTTTACATATGTGGAGGGCAGGAAAGAAGCAGAAATATAGAGATCATTTTATGTGTTACAAGTGTTGCAAGAACATTTTATTTTCCAAGCTTGACAATTTTGGTTTTTTTTATTTCATATATTTATACTATTTGATGAGGATGGAATGAATGTTTTTTCATTTGGTGGAGGTTTAGATAGGCCACTCTGGTAGTCATGCATTGGTGGTAAGAGCAGCGAAGAGTCAATTGCATTGGTCCGGGTGCGCTCATGAAGATTAAGCCTGAACTACATTAGGTGTTGCCCGGATGGTAAGAAGCGTCTGAGCCCTGAGACATCTTAGAAATGGAATTGGCAAAGCCTGGATTCTCCAATTGACTGTTTACTGGATGGGAAATGAAGACGCAGAGGTGAAGTGCGTGGTGCAGAGGCCTGCCTGCATCCAAGGCACTAAGTTCACTGAGGAAGTTTCTCCCTCGTGGAACTACACCGCCAGGACTTCACCTGCACATCCCCGGAGACCAGGCAGAACAGACTTCCTGCCTTTATTTTGAGTGGGTGGGTGAAAAAATCATCCTGGAGGCCCTCTTCCCTTCCTAGGAGACGAAATATTCCCTCTGTGTTTTCTTTGACTCCCCTCACCAGCCGGACCTACGGTTTTGAGGCTGAGCAGATGAGCAGGGCTGTTTGTTCAAACAAGGACCCACCTGGACGTGCCTGGTGCCGGAGAGGTTTCCCCGCCAACACCCTGCGCAGCCCTGTCTCCAGGCAGCGGTGGGGTGAGTGGGAAGGGGCATTCAGCCTCGCAGTGAGCAGCCTCCAGTGAGATGCTGGACGTCACATGATGTTGTTGGCAAGAGCAGAGGAGGTAGCCTGTCCTGTCCCTAGACTCCAGTAGATCCCTCAGACCATCGGAAATGAAGAAATGCTGCCCCCAGTCCTTGGTGGCAGAAATGAAGATCCGTCAGGCGCAGGCTTGACACATGCTTGGGGTCGCCCGCCGGTGGGAGTTGAGGGGAGACACTGGAGTAACAACGCTGAGGACCTGAAGGCCTCTGGCTCTTCCGAGCCCAAGTGTGGGTCATTCAAAACCTCCCTTGGTTGCCTGGTTTGTTTCGTGCAGAGGTTCACAGCTGGGGGCCATTTGACAATACAGTGGGGCCTTGACTTACGAGTTTAATTCATTCCGTGACGGAGCTCGTAACTCAAATTACTTGTATGTCAAATCAGTGTTCACCATTACAATGACACGTGATGCTGGGCTGATGTTGTGGCGTTCACTGTGACGTTCACTGCACCAACTAGCGGTGGGGTATCTGAAGCTGGCTCGTAACCCAAATTTTAGCTCGCAACTCAAAGCAAAAAATCGGCCGAGAGACGGCTCGTATCTCGAAAAACTCGTTAGTCGGGACACTCATAAGTCAAGGCCCCACTGTATCTGGAGACATGTTTGGTTGTCACAACTGGGAGGTCTAGGCTAGACATGCTTCTAAATGCCCTGCCGTGCACAGGGAAGTTCCCCACGGCAAAGAATGATCTTTTCCCAAATAGCAGTTGGGCTGAGGGTGAGAACCCCTGGTGGAGCAGGGATGGTGTGAATTCATTATCTGGCTGAGTTAGAGATGTGTGCAGCGTCTCCTGGCCCTGCACCAGGCTCCGTGATAACTGACCACCCTGAATCCTGTATTCATCCCCCGGGGTCTCCGCTGGGTACCACTTGAGACTGAGCAAGGGAGTGAGGACTCAAC
>NW_005362842.1:1850489-1852204 GCF_000412655.1 Myotis brandtii
CACACACAGAATCCTGACCACAGCCACTCTGCTTGTTCTAAAGCTGGAGAGATTGGAAAGCAAATCCGTTAGTGAAGTACAGCAGGATCTGTCCTCTCACACCCCACGTCTAACACTTATAAACATTCACTACCATTGGGCCAGGCTCCCGTGTCTTGTACCAACCCTCAGAGGACTGACAGCAGCTTTGATTCTGGTGATCTGTTCACTTCACAGATTAAAGTCCGTGTCTGCCAGATGAGGTTAGCCGTGGGAGGCGGGAGGAGGCTGGAGAAAGTCTGGGAGGGGAGAAATGGTTGATAAGTCTTAGCATGAGCTGCATGTTCTATACTTGAGAGTTAAAACAGACTGTTTGGATTTTCAGCTCCTGGAAGAGTGGTCTTCTAAAGCTGTCCAGAGGAAAGGGGTCACTGAAGTAAATTAGCACAGTCTAGTTTCTCCATGTGAGCAAACGGGCATGTGTATACTCCGCAGCAGGTCCTTGAATAATGTCTTTTCTTCAACTCCATTTCATTATAAGGTTGACGAGATAAAAGAAATCGATTCCCATCCTGGGCCACTGTCTGTGTGGAGTTGGCATGTTCTCCCCATGTCTGCCTGGGTTTTTTCAGATGCTCCAGTTTCCTCCACACCCGGAGCTGTGCACGTGAGGTTCATGGGCTTGTCTAAGCTGTCATGTCTCAGTGAGTGTGTGGGTCTGGGTGAGTGTGTGTGAGTGTGTGGGTCTGGGTGAGTGTGGGTGAGTGTGTGTGAGTGGCCCTTCCATTGCAGAGCGTCCTGTCCAGAGTGGGGTCCCACCTGGCGCCCTGAGCTGCTGGGACTGGCTCCAGCCACCCACAGCCCTGAATTAGAATAAATGGGTTGGAAAATCATAATCTTTGTTTTTATTCCTCTTTCTGAGATGTATGTATAGCTCACATTGATTTCAATGTTTAATATTAGAAGTTTTCATTTAGAAATTTGGTGATGTTTTGGTGACCAGAAATATGCCGTAGGAACTTAACTCTTATTTAAAAATAAATCAATTAGCCTGTGGTCAGATTGGTTTCCTTTAACGTCATTTCTTCGTTTTGATTGAAGTCTCAGTTTCCAAGAACCTATTGACATCGGTAGGTGAGGACCTGCTGGGCACAGATGTGAAGATTGGCTCAGGTGGAACAGGTTTTCCTTTCTGTCTTCGTTAATGTTTGTTGATGTTGGCAGCCTTCTTTTCTGTCCTGGGAGATAGAGATGGAGGGAGAGAGCAAGCATTGCCAAGAATAAATATTGGCCCTAAATTGTCACTCATAGCAGATATCAATCAATGCCTGTGTTCTGTTTCCATAAACCAGTTTTAAGAAAGAAATCTTATTTGTGTCTCCAGACTGTTTCTCAGAAATGGCTCTGGTGGGATGGATTCTGGATTGACAGGGCAAATGGGATTTGCCTGGAGGCCGAGTTTTCAGCCAGTAATCCCAAGAGGATCCTCAGCTTCTTTTGTTTTTATCATTGTAAATTGCTTCTTTAAAAAAAAAAAGTATTGAGTTTATTGGGATGACATTGGTTAACAGAACCATACATGTTTCAGGGGTACAACTGAACAAAACATCATCTGCACAGTGACGGCATCATGCGCCCATCGCCCAAAGCAAAATCTCCATCCCTCTTACCCCCTCTGCCCTCTTCCACCTCCCCCACCCCTTTCGCTCTGCCTGTCACTATACTGTTGTCTGTGT
>NW_005362842.1:1853593-1925823 GCF_000412655.1 Myotis brandtii
AACGTTGGAGTCTGCAGTCACTGAAGCAAGGAAGCCTCATGTTCGCTTCCAGCTGCCTGGCTGCCGGCCGCCATCTTGGCTGACAGTTAATTTGCATAAGGATATGCTGATTAGCCAATGGGAAGGGTAGCGATCGTACGCTAATTACCATGTTTCTCTTTTATTAGTGTAGATATATATATATATTTTTTTTGCTTAACCCCTTCACCTTTTTCTCATTCACCCCTCCAACCTGTCTACCATCTGACAGCTGTTAGTCCAGGGGTGGGCAAACTTTTTGACTCGAGGGCCACAACGGGTTCTTAAACTGGACCGGAGGGCCGGAACAAAAGCATGGATGGAGTGTTTGTGTGAACTAATATAAATTCAAAGTAAACATCATTACATAAAAGGGTACGGTCTTTTTTTTTTTTTTTTAGTTTTATTCATTTCAAACCGGCGGTATCCGGCCCGTGGGCCGTAGTTTGCCCACGGCTGTATTAGTCTGTCCTATGTATCTATGCCTCTGTTTCTATTTGTTTGTTAAATTATTTTCTTCATTAGATTCCATGTATAAATGAGGTCATATAGCATTTGTCTTTCTCTGACTGGCTTATTTTACTTAGCATTATACCCTCTAGGTCCATCAATGCTATCACAAAAGGTAAGATTTCATTTCTTTTTACAGCTGCATAGTATTCCATTGTGTAAATGTACCACAGCTTTTTTTATCCACCCATACTGATGGGCACTTGGGCTGCTTCTAGATCTTGACTATTATAAAAACACTGCAATGAACATAGGCATGCATGTACTCTTTTGAATTAGTGTTTTGTTTTGTTTTTGGATATATTCCAAGAAGTGGAATCACTGGGTCAAAAGGCAGTTCTGTTTTTTGTGGGGGTTTTTTCCAGTGGCATCCTTGCCATTCTTAACTTCTGCTTGGCAGGAGCTACCTCTTGTCTCTCACTCCCCTCCCTAAATATCGGCCTCCTGATACTCCGACTCTGGCTGTCTAGACTGTTTCTCTGCTGGCTTCTTCTCTGGGACCCCTCCTGCCTTCCACTGAACTCCTGCCTCTATTATGGCAGTTTCATTCATTCCCAAGGCCTCAGGAGCTGACTCCACAGGTAACTCCTAAATCCACTCTCCAGCCTCAATCTCTCCCTGAGCTGTAGACCTGTGGGCCAATGAGGTAAAAGCACATTATGAGGCTAAACTCCTTTCCTCCCACTGTCCTCTACTTGTAGCAAAGGAGCCATCCCATCCATCAGTGTGAAAAATGCAAAGTGGCGCCTGACTTATCTTACCCCCATAGATGGGGAAGCAGTCTCGGAGTAGCTCACAGTGCGACCCTTCCTTGTGCGGCTGAGGAGGGGACTGGACCCTCAGTGCCACCATTATGAATAGGAGCGTTGTCATCTATTGTCCTTACTACCTCAGCGTGATTCCGAGCAGCAGCTTCCCACTCCTCTATGAAAGTGTAGGTGTGTCAGCAAATATGGAAATAGCCCCTTCCTCCAAATCTCGTTTTCACAGATTAGCTACAGGCTCTCGGCTCTGCCTACATGGCAATAAGTGAGCTACGTGGCATCACAGCCGTGTCACCCCAGTGCATGGCACAGCATCTAGTGCAACTATTGAGAAGGTGAAATAATGTATGAGACAGTGACGGGGAGGGTGGGCAGGCCAGGCTTCTCTGGGGAGGTGACTTGGGAGTTGGTGTCCGAATGGGGAGCCTCACCTTCTTTCCTGATAATCAGAGGAGCGTGTCCCCCGGAGGCTGCCTGAGGCTGGGTGACCGCTTGGTAGGAAGGTGTGCGGGGTATTTTGCCCTCCAATCCGGACCAGGTAGGCAATGTTTTAGGACCTCGTTCTGATGATTCTGCCATCCCATAATGTGCCTTTGCCGAGACCTGGGTGGGCAAGATTCGCAAACTAGAAGCTGCAGTCCGTGTTTGTCTCCTTTTCGTACATTCGCTGCACTATTACTTAGTCGAACACTCCCCAGCTCTTTGATTTGGTCCATTAATGACCTAGTTGACCCCTTCATTTTCCAACAGCCGAGTTTTTCATATGCAGGAAATTCACCAACCAGTTCACTACACTGGAAATGGAGGGAACGTTTCGGGTATCCCTCAATGTCATTTTTATTCCCGGAGATGCAGAAAATGCCTAGAAGCTGCCTTTCAAATCCTTGCTTTAAAGCGGCAGGGACTGAAGGCACGGTTAGGCGGAGTCCTGAGAGGCCTCCTGGTGGAAACCAGGGAGCCTCTGCCGACCGGCAGGCACCCCAGTGCCAGCTCTGCAAGGTCTGTGAGGAGGCCGACTCCTGGGAGATGTTTTCTAAGCTCGACCCACCTGCACATCTTCTCCTCTCCACCTCGTTCTGAAAATGCCTAATCCACTTAGTGCCTCCCCAGCTTCTCGGGATTAAGGGAGGAGTGAGACGCACAAACCCAGCTTTAAGGCTTCGTGTCTCAGCCTGAAATCACAGGAGCGTGGCCTGTGACCGATGCCCGGGGAGCAGCTCAGTGTGCCGGGTGTGCACGTGCATGTGTTCCCCTGTGTCTTTGGTAACACGTTCTGCTCATGTGTGCGATATGAATACAGGCAGGAAAAAGAACAGGAGCAAATGGTCTCTCCTCTGGGCAGAGGCAGGCAAGTGGAGATTGCTTACAAGGCCACTCAGGGCCTGGCCTGCACGGTTGTCATGATGGAATTCCTAGCAAGGCAACCACAACAGTAATTGTGGCGGCCACAGAGCTTAAGTGGCAGCTTGTGTTATGTCCTATGCGCCTCACCCTTGACTTTGTATGTGCATTACTCCTATTGGAGCCCTCTAACCCTCTCTGAAAGCGGTTGTCATTGTCCCCATTTTGCTGATGAGAAAACTGAGTTTCAGCAAGATATAGCCAGGTTCTACATTTTGGAGAAATGAGCCTAGGGTTAGTGGAACAAGTTGAAATCCATAAAGCAGTGCCGTATTTTAGCTGTTTTCTTGATTCTTGGGCTTTTTTAAAGCTGCTTGTGGCTCAGTTGGTTCAGTGTTATTCCGTACACCAAACGGTTGTTGGTTTGATTCCTGGTCAGAGCACATATCCATGTTGCAGGTTCCATCCCTGGTCAGGGTGCATACAAGAGGTAGCCAAATTGATGCTTCTCTATCACATCGATTTCTCTCTCTCTCTCTCTCTCTCTCTCTCTCTCTCTCCTCCATTCTCTCTAAAATCAATAAAAACGTTTTAAAAATTAAAAATGGCTTTGCATGGCAATCGTGATGACTTTAATGTACAAGAGGTAACCAAATTGATCTTCTCTATCACATCGATTTCTCTCCCCCCCCCTCTCCCTTCCATTCTCTCTAAAATCAATAAAAACATTTTAAAAAATAAAAATGGCTTTGCATGGCAATCGTGATGACTTTAATGGCACCACGTTACCTCGAAAACAGTGATGGGGTTTTCCAGGGATGAGGTGGAACAGTGGGAAAACAATGGACTGCCTGCTTCCCCCAATCCAAGAAACACACACACACACACACACACACACACACACACACGCGCGCGCGCGCGCACCTATTTGTTTATGTCTTAGGTTACGTGATGTATCAGGACCAAACTAGAACTTTTATCTTAGTCCAGACTTCTATAAACTGCATCATCCAGTATGTCTTATTCAACATCCGCTCTGTTCCAGGGCCTGTGATGGGTGCAGGAAGCTACAGATATCTTTGGATTGCTAAGGAGAAGCAGTAGTTTCCAGGTTGACACTGTACCCATCCTCAAACTTGATAGAAGTCTTCGTTCTTAAACAGCTTAATACGCACCCTCACTCATATTCTCTCTCTCTCTTTCTCTTTTGACATTATATAGCATTTTTTATGTAATTGGATTTATTGATCTTTCTCTTATCTCTTTTGACATTATATAGAATTTTTTATGTAATTGGATTTATTGATCTTTCTCTTAGGGTTTCTGGATTTTGCGTAAAGAAACAGAAAGGCTTTAGATACCCCAAGGTTTTAAAAGAAAGCACATGTATTTTCTTCTGAGTTTCAGTGGATTAATTTTTGTATTTAAATTTTTATTGATTTGATCTTGTTATACAGTGTACAATATGATGCATTTTTGGGAAGGTCCGTCTTTTAGTGTAGACAAAACCCATAAGCATTTGGATCTATTTCTTTACTTTCTCATGTTCCATTGGTCATTGGTCTGTTGATATGACAGTTATTGAGGTTTAATAATTAAGATGTTACTTTTGAGGTTTTATGTTGTATTTATACATTGCTAAGGCTTTCCCATAGTTTTGTCTATTCTTGCTATTCTATTTCCCCTAAGTCCTTTAGAATGGATGAAAAGCTCTGTCTCCTTTATCTAATTGACACTGACTCATTCTCCAGATTCAATTAAAAATATCCTCTTCTCTGGGGAGCCTTCCCTGATGTCCTCGGGCTTTATCATGTTCTCCAACCCTGGTTTGTTCCCAGGGGACCCCCAGGCCCCTCTGTCACCTGCTCAAATGGTACAGGCTTACGATTGGCTGCTTTTCCGCATCCCCCATGGCCATGCTTTCCCTGAGGCCAACACAGAGTCAGCCTCACTGTTGCATCTGTTAGCAGAGAGTGCAGTGCCCAGCCCATAGCAGGGACTTGCTCCAGTGACCTATTGCTTCATAATTAACCACCTGAAACTCAGGAAATAAGACAACAATGCTTTCTTTTTTTCTTCCTCATGTGGTGAACCGTGACAGAGCTCAGCTCGGTGGCTCCATGTTTGGGGTCCCTCATGTGATTGCTCCCGACAGTGGCTGGAGCCATCTTTAAAGCTTCTCCACTCTCGAGTCTGGTGGCTCTTGCTGGCTGTCCCCTGGGGCCTCAGCTGGTGCTGTTGGCTGGAACACCTAACTGTGGCCTCGCCATGTGCTTTCTCACAGCGTGGCTCTGGGCTCCCAGAGCAAGAGAGCCTGGTGGGGGCTGTATTGCCTGTTATGACGTAGCTTCAGAAATCACACTGAAGCATGTTCACCGTATTTTCTGGAGTGAGGCAGTCTCAAAGGTCCACCTAGTTTCAAGAGGAGATGTAAACCGTACTTCTTAATAGGCAGTGACAGAGTCAAACTGTAGATGTGAAATAAGCAGTATAGTAATGGCCATCTCTGGAAAATGTAATCTGCTACTACTTCTTAATAGGCAGTGGCATAGTCAAACTGTAGACGTGAAATAAGCAGTAGGTATAGTAATGGCCATCTCTGGAAAATGTAATCTGCTACAGTGCCCCAGACATGCTTGTCAAATATTTGTAAATGCACGATGCAACATCACTGGGATGGTTACACGCTGGGGCCAGACTTGACCCAGAGCTGCTGATCTGTTGGTGAACAGCAGGTGCCTGCAATGAATGCCCTCCCCAGGTGGGGTGGGAAGCCAGGTGCTGGGTTCCCGGGAGAGTTCTCCCATTTAGGGATCAGTTTCAGGAGCCGCGCCATGATTTGTGCAGTCGAGTCGGTAAAGCATTTTGAGTTCTTGGTCATAAACTTCCTCTCTCCCATTCAAAGCACTGAGTTTGCTTTCTCGTCTCTACTCTCTGAAGTGAGAGCTTTAAACAAGACGGATGTTGGAGAGACGGTATACTAAGTATTTCTGCTGAAATGTGGGGTTTCTGTGCAGATGGAAGGTGCTGCACACAAATGGAAGCACTGAACTTGCTGTTGGAACCATCGTGTTGATTGTTTTTTGCTCTCAGAGGTGCCTCTCCCTAGTGGAGGAAGCGAAGAGGGGTGGAGGAGTTGCCCTCTTGGGTTCTGCCAGGTAAAGGGAACTTGGGCAAAGGTCTGAGAGATGCAGGAAGTCAAATGAGAGAAGTCCGCACCCTGCTGGGCCTTGACCCGTTGATGGGCAGTGAGACGCCTGGTACTGGGGTGGAGGGGCGGGTGTTGCTCTGCTCTTGTCTCAGTGATGGCATTGAACTGTCCAGTATGGCGTCTGCCTGTGCAGGGACTTGTTGCAGGAAGGCAGCCTCCATGGTGCTGAGACCGCCTTGAGTGAGCGTGGTGGTTACTGTGGAGAATAGGGTCTGGCTCCACGTTCTTGGCTGATGTCCTAGTTCTGCCACTTCCTGGTGCTGCACCTGGAGCACGTGGCTTCACTTCGCACGGCCTCCAGGGTCCCAGCTCAGTAACAGGGACAATGGTAGTTCCTGTTCTTCCATGTTGTTGTGAGGATTTAAGCAAAGGGTTTAGAACAGTGCCCAGAACACAGTAAGCACTCAATAAGCGTTAACTGTTGTTTTCACTGTTGCTGTCAATGTTTTTCTTGTCACCATTACTCACACACTGCTTCCCCAGACCTCTAGACCACATAGATAATTCTACAAGCTCTAGTAGCCGCATTAAAAAGGGGAAATAGGTGAAATTCGTTTGAGTGATATGTTTAAGTTGGCCCAATATATCCAAAATAGTATCATTTCAATATATAATCAATACAAAATGATTGATATACGTCACATGTCTTTTTTTATGCTAGGTCTTTGGTATTTGAAATATGGGGTGTTTCTGAAGCACATCTCAGTCTGGACTGGCCACATCACAAGGGCTTGATAGTCCTGCATGGCTGGAACCACCATAAACTCAGCTTGAGCTGACAAGATGCCTTTGAGGGCAGAGAGATGAATTTTATTGAGCACCTACTATATGCCAGGCACATTACACGTGCCATATAATTTAATATTTACAACCATCTTCCCAGCAGCTATTTAGCCAAAGACCTCATTTAGCCAAAGTCATGCAGCTGGGCAGAGGCAGGATTTGAAAGCAGGGCTGTGTCTGTGACCTGGATCCTGACTCAGTGTGAGGCTGGGGATCTGGTTCCAGTCTGTGCAGGGGTCACAGTTGAGTGTATGTCCAAGGTCAAAGTGTGATGTTTGATCTGAGGCTGAGGTCAGGCCTCTGCTTTGAGTCAGGGTCTACAAGCGCATTTCATGTCCAGAGAGCAGAGTGGTGCATGAGGCAAACTCACAAGAGTTCACAGTTTTAAGGTTGGCCCTGGGCTGACCACATGCCTGGCAATACTTTTGAAAATGCCAGGACTTGTTCTTCCTCTGCCTTTTGTGGAAGCAAGTGACCAGGCCACCTGGGGAACACTGCACGTGCTTGTTTGGAGGTGCAGCTGCCGTGAGGGTGAGGGATTTAGTAAGAGCGGTAACTTCCCCGAGGGATGTTGGGTGCATACAGAGGCCAGACGCCTCCACCATATCCACCCAGAGGGAATCAGAGTCTATGAAACTGGATTCCAGCAGCCCTGTTACACAGAGCAACACAGTGAGCCTGCAGGACAGGCCAGGCACAGCTCACAGGGACTTGGCCAGTGAGGCTGGACCATGGTGTGGGTCAGGGCATTTGGGAGCCCAGAACTCTGCATGCCATTCACTCCTGAGGACTGAGCTGAGTGGGGGGCGCCACCAGCGGGGGCTTGGAAGGCTCTGTTTGTTAGAGTAAATCAAGTATCAGGCAGCAGGCCACAGAGGGTCACCGCTGGCATAGGTTAAATAAATGATGGTATAGCCATCCAGGGAAATGTTACTCAGTATAGAAATGAATGAAGAACAACTTTCAAGTAAAATTTTAGGATAAAAGCAAGGTAGGAATAGGATGTGTAGTATGTTCTCTTTTTTTGTAAGAAAACGTGGAAATAAAAAAGTCAAAGTATGTATGAGATGCTAAGAAAAGGAGTTCTCCTTTTTATAGAGGTTGACAAGGAGAGTCTTCTTAACAAGGGGCCGAGCGCTGTCCAGGGGCCATACGTCGGAGTCTTGGATAGCTTCTCAAACCCCAGGCACTCCGGAAGCAGAGGGGGGGGGGGCAAGCTCTTCATTGCTGCCACATCCCCAAGTCCACATCCTCCTCTGAGTGTGGCAGGGAGCAGGGAAGAGAGTCAAATGGAGCAGCCCCACCTCTGAGAGCCAGGGGACTTACTAGAAGCAGTTGTCCTGTGGTTTCTTCCCATATCAGGGTAGAAATATGCTTTGGAAACCTGACCATAAGCCGCTTACTGATTAGTTTTAACTGAAACAAAAATGATTTTGCAAGAAAACTAAAGCAGTGAGAAGCGATAGAACTAAACATCCATGCGCTGTCAGTATTCCCTCTGGGTAGAAGGGGCTTTTTCGTGTTGTGGCTGCAAAAGGACTGAAGCAAACTGCTTCGAAAAGCGATTGTGCATTCATAACGCAGTTTCAGAGCGCTTATGTTTTTGTTTGACAGGTACATATTTCATGAGAACAACATTGAACGTGTATTTAATCAGGATTTGTAGGGAATCGCTCGTAATCCTTTTATGTTTCTTCTTTATATTTCTAGATTATAAATTTGCTTCACTGCACATACCACAAAATGATTAAATAACTGAAAAGATTGGCAGTGCAATTGAACTGAATATCAGCAAACACTGTAGATGCACATGGTTGTGTGTGTTCAAGTGTGTTGTGTATGTGTGTATTATTACAATATGTTGAAGATACGTCAAAAAATATATATAATTTTAATTCAGTGGAAGAGGGACACGTTATTCAATAAACACTTTTGAAGCACTTGGCAACTATTTGGAGGAAAATAATTATGTCCTCACCTTCAAACAACCCCCCCCCAAAAAAAAGCCTCCACAAATTACTGGTATTAAATAATAATAACAAATATTAAGACTGAAATCAAAAAGCAATTTAAACAATATATAGGTAAAAATCCACATGTAGTCTTGTATAGGGATTTATTTCATAGCTTTCTGCCTTAGTTTCTTCATCTACACAATGAGATGATACCAGTGTCTATTTTATAAGATTTTTGTGGTGATTAAATGAGTAATCTTTGTAAAGCCTTTAGAAAAGTTCCTGGCATGTGGAAAATGCTATGTAAGTGTTAACTATTGTGATTGTTTCTAAATGTGATATCAAATAGAGGAACCAAAATAAAATGATAGATGTGACTATATACAATTTCAGAATTTCTGAATGTTAAAAGAATAGCATACACAAAATAGAAGGCAAATGGCATTAAAATTCCACCTAAAAGACAGAAAGGAGTTATTTCAAGTCAGTTAGGGAAGAGACTTCTCAACAGAAACGAGGGCTTCAATAGGCCAATAATAAAAGAAGACATGCATAATGATTCATTCTCTTTTTCTCCTCTTGAGAATAAGTTCTAATTCTTCTCTTTATTATTTTTTATTTTTAAAAATATGGTGTTTTTTTTTATTGATTTCAGAAAGAGGAAGGGAGAGGGAGAGAGAAATAGAAACATCAACGATGAGAGAGAATCATTGATCGGCTGCCTCCTGCATGCCTCACTCTGTGGATCAAGCCTGCAACCTGGGCATGTGCCCTGACCAGGGATCGAACCATGACCTCCTGATCCATGGGTCATAGCTCAACCACTAAGCCACACCGGCTGGACTAATGATTCATTTTTTCAACAAGTATTTGCCATGTGCCTGCTGTACAGTGGACTCCCAGGACAGTGGGGTACAGTGGGGAGCAGAACTAAGCCCCTGCTCTCAAGAAACTTACATTCTAGTGGCCAATAAGCATATAAACAAGAGACCAGTTCCTAGGGACCAAAAGAAATGCAGTCAAACAAAGAGTAACCTTTGTTTTTGTTGTTGCTTTCATGCACCCAAATAGCAAATAGTTTTGAGTGATTTTATCATATAGCAGTGATGATGCAAGGAAATTAGTACTCTTATAGCAGAAATCAGTTCTGTACCGTCTATATGGAATTTTTTCAGTAAGTGCTCAAAGATTGTCAATAGTGTGATTCCTTCAACTCAACAATTTAACTTATAGGAAGTTATTTTGAGGAATCATCAGAAAAGCATAGGAAGATTTCTATATAAGAAATGTATTCAAGAGATGTTATAAGAAGTGTATGCATTCTTTGATTGATTCACTCATTTGTAAATATTTATTGGTCACTGCTGCATATTGGGTACTGATCAAGGGCTTGGGGACACCTGGGACACCCACAGTGATAAAAGCAGAGGAAGCTCCTGAATGAATGGCCATCTATAATAATAATATAATTATAATAATATGCTAACTAGACCAGACATCCTTCTGGACATCCTTCTGGACCACCTTCTGGATGACCTTCAGACTAGGTCGGGGCTGCAACAGAAGCCCGGGGTCCTGGGGGCCTGCTTCCTGCTGGAGGGAAGCCCAGGTCCTGGGTGCCAGAGGGAAGCTGGTGCCAGCAGCCAGGGGACAGAAGACCTACTCTTGCACGAATTTCATGCATTGGGCCTCTAGTCTATATATATAAAAACCTAAGTGACCGTTCGACTGGTAGCTATGATGCACACTGACCATTAGGGGGCAGACACTCAACACATAGGCATGGAAACATGGAACAGACTGATGAATCTCAGAGGGAAGGGGATGAGGGGAGGACAGGAAGAGATTAACCAAAGATCTTATATGCATACTAGAGGCCTGGTGCACGGATTCGTGCACTGGGCCGGTTTCAGCCCAATTCCCCACAGGCCAGGCCGAGGGACCCTACTGGTGCACAAATCTGCGCACTGGGCCTCTAGTTTTGTAATAAATCTAGGAGGATAGGGAGTCAAATGTGTAGCTCAAATCAGGAATCTGCTAATGGAGTCTGTAATGTTCCAGAGCCTTCTCATCTGTCTGCATGTCTAAGTCTTTGAGCGAGCTAGCATTCCTAACTCAGGCCAGCATGTCTGGGGCTCTGTGCACAGACCACCTTCATATGCATCTATGGGGATTGGAGAGGGAGGGCTGAGCTGACACTCCCCTGGCCAAGCCACTGTTATTATGACCATCACTTAGTTCTTAGCAGGTAACCCAGAGTGCTGGGTTCGCTCGTGAGAATCAAAGCCAGGATCCGAGTCCCTTTTTTGCGTCCTGTACTGTTGTGCATTCATTTCAGTTATTGATTTAGAGCAGAATTTAAGTTGTCTATTGATTTGGGCTGTAAATAGCCCGGTAATGCTTCAGGCAGGAGCCCAGACAACAGTAAGAATTCCCCTACACCTAGCAGCACCCCTCAACCTCTGTGTTATTTCCAGGTGCAGTGATCATGTCTTAAGTGTACCTTTGAGATACACTTTGTATTGCTTTGAGATATCCTTTTTTTTCCTTTAAACACAATATAATTTGCCCTTCCCAAGAGTTTCTTTCATATTCTCATTTCAAGTTTGATTTCCTCCTCTATGCAAATACCTTTGTTAAGGTCACATATTCCGCCCCACCTGTCGAAAAATTGGGACTAGGGTAGTGATATAATATGACTCTGTGATTTAACAACCGGTCCTGCAACCTTAGGCCCTTTTCTTCTGCAGTCACCAATTAGAGAGACCATTCAGTTCAATAAGTACATTATTTATTGAGCGCCTAGTTGGTGTCAGCCAGGGTTCTAGGCGGTTGGGGTACATCGGTAACAAAACAGACACATCCCTGCCTTCCTGGTGCTTACGATCTCAAGACAGAAAATAAGCCATACGCATATTAAATGACTAAAGTTCATGGTAGAGCCAAAGGTATTAAGTACTTTAAGAAAATGTGCAGCAGAGTAAGGGAGATTGGGGATGCTTTCAGAGAATGGGGTTTATAATTTTAAAGAGAGCGGCTCATCTCAGCCTCATTGAGGAATTGATATATTGATCGACTTGAAGGAGGTGAGAAGGGTTTAGGCAAATGGATCTTGAAGGGTGGGGGAGAAGGCAGGCTTTGTAGCGTAGGGACCGTAGGGACCGCCAGCGCAAAGTCCCCGAGGCAGTAGCCTGCTTTCTGTGTTCAGAGGGCAGCAAGGAGGCCAGGGAGCCTGGAGTTGAGTGTGTGAGGGGGAGTGTGGAGGAGATGAAGGCAGGGAGGCAACTGGAGACTGGATCTCCCAAGGCCTCCAAGGCCACTGGAAGGATTTCAGCTTCTGTTGTGCACGTCAGGGGAGGTGTTGAAGGGTTCTGAACAGACGAGTAAGATGGTTTGCTTGCGTGGGGAGAGGATATTTCAGGCTACAGAGTTGAGAACAGACTGGAGAAGACCATTGCAAATCCAGAATGCAGAAGATGGTAAAATCTATAAGGGAGGAGCTGGTGGAAGGGATTGGATTTCAGACATGTTTTGAAGATCCAGTCAAAGGATGTGCTGGTGGATGGGTGGTGGAGAAAGAAGAGGGAAAGACAGGTGAGAGAAAGAGAGGAGGGTGAGGCCTGGGCTCCTGCAAGCATTGGATGGCTGCGCACAGGGGTGGGGGAGGATGTGGACAGAACAGGCTCACTGGGGAGGTCAGCAATTCCGTTTGAGGCATGTGAGGTATGGACTGCCCCTGGGGATCTACAGACAACAAGAGATGTAGGCAGACAGGCCTTCATTGGAATCACATCTCCACCACTTGTTTGCTTGCTGCGCGCTGGGGTGGGGGAGGATGTGGACAAAACAGGCTCACTGGGGAGGTCAGCAATTCCGTTTGGGGCATGTGAGGTGTGGACTGCCCCCCTGGGGATCTACAGACAACAAGAGATGTAGGAAGACGGGCCTTCATTGGAATCACATCTCCACCACTTGTTTGCTCTGTGCTCTTCAGAAAAGCACAAACATCCCTGAGTCTCAGATGTTGCACTCCTGAAAGGCAGGGACTTCTCCCAGGTGCACTGCCCTGGAGGTGGCGAGGAGGGTGAATGATAGGGCAGGTGTGTCCTGGAGGCCAGAGGAGCTGTGGAAGTGTGTCCTGCCTGGCATGTTTCCAGAAAGGCCAGGGATTCCAATCTGAACTAATAAACTCTAGTAGTTCACTTCCCCTCTCTGGGCCTCAGTTTCCTCCTTTCTAAAGTAAGAGTTGACATGAATCACCTTTCAGGTCTGTTTTGGCATTAAGGTTGCATGAGTGTGAGGACCTCAGGGTTAGAGGGGCTCTGCCTTCCAGGTTGCTAGTGTCCTTCCTCATATCAGGAATTCACATGTGTTGTGTGTATGCATTCTCTCTCTCTCTCTCTCTCTCTGAGCCCAGCTCGGCTGATTTTCTTGGGTCTGGACAGATCCCATCTCCCTGGGCCTCCAGTGACTGCCTCTGGCCAATCTCTCTTTAATTTGAGCTGCAGAGCTCTGTGCTGTTGACCTCCTTCGTCTCTGGCCCATAGTCTGGCGGCCTGGCCCTTCCTGGTGCCACACCAGACAGGAGAGCAGAGCGTCAATGCCAGGGAATGAACATCACCTTTCAGGTCTGTTTTGGCATTAAGGTTGCATGGGTGTGAGGACCTCAGGGTTAGAGGCGCTCTGCCTTCCAGGTTGCTAGTGTCCTTCCTCATATCAGGAATTCACATGTGGGTGTGTATGCATTCTTTCTCTCTCTCTCTCTGAGCCCAGCTCGGCTGGTTTTCTTGGGTCTGGAGAGATCCCATCTCCCTGGGCCTCCAGTGACTGCCTCTGGCCAATCCCTCTTTAATTTGAGCTGCAGAGCTCTGTGCTGTTGACCTCCTTCGTCTCTGGCCCATAGTCTGGCGGCCTGGCCCTTCCTGGTGCCACACCAGACAGGAGAGCAGAGTGTCAATGCCAGGGAATGAACGGCGGCCTCTTTGTGGCAGTTCAGTCACACAGAGGTCAACATCACAGGTCTGCCACACCCTTTTCTTTACACTGAGAGGGACCCAGGTCGGGAAAGAAACAACAGGTTTGCGTGACCCCACGTCCTCAGACCTGCTTGCTTGGCTCTCCCTCCCTGCCCCCCTGCCCCTCCCCTGGGGCACCTGCACCACCACCTGGGTGGTCTCACCAGGCTGCCTCCTTCCCTGTATCCCAAGAGTCTTAATCATTCAGCTCCCATTGGGAGGTGACCATGATTGGCACCTTTTGGGGACTGAACCTCTTAAAGTTAGTTGATTTTCTTGCACCTACATTATGCTGCTGTGGTCTAATTTTGCAAAGAGCTTCATCACAGATCTGCCACACCCTTTTATTTACACTGAGGGGCCCAGGTCAGAAAAGAAACAACAGGTTTGCATGACTCCCCATGTCCTCAGACCTGCTTGCTTGGCTCTCCTTCCCTGCCCCCCTGCCCCTCCTCTGGGGCACCTGCACCACCACCTGGGTGGTGTCACCAGACTGCCTCCTTCCCTGTATCCCAAGAGTCTTATTCATTCAGCTCCCTTTGGGAGGTGACCATGATTGGCACCTTTTGAGGACTGAACCTCTTTAAAGTTAGTTGATTTTCTTGCAACCACATTATGCTGCTGTGGTCTAATTTTGCAAAGAGCTTGATGTTTCCTTTCTGTTCTGTCCTAACAGCTATTGGTGTTAAATTGACCTATCTAGCGTTATTTTTTTAACTGTCTCTATATTTGTCTTCTTTCTTGGTGCCGGCCTGTTTGGGTTTTTTTTTTGCAGACTGTTAATTCCACTTGTTTCTAAAATACTGCTTGACCTGAACATTCCAGTAGACTTTATTGTCAGTTTTATTCTTCCTGGTTTTACTCCCCGGCATCAGCCCTAACCATTCATTTGCCATGGCATTTACCACACTCTATCACAATGGCCTGTCTCCCCCACCAGATGGTTAAAGCCGGAGTTGGGTTTCGGCCACCTCTGTGGCAGCCAGGTCAGGGCAGATGCCCATGGCAGCTCAGGGAACATTTGCAGAATGAACGAATAGATGAAGGAATTAATAAATTAATCACACAGAGGACTGACCTATCTAGCGTTATTTTTTTAACTGGCGCTATATTGGTCCTCTTTCTTGGTGCCTGCCTGTTTTTTTGCAGACTGTTAATTCTATTTGTTTCTAAAATACTGCTTGACCCGAACATTCCAGTAGACTTTATTGTCAGTTTCATTCTTCCTCGTTTTACTCCCCGGCATTGGCCCTAACCATCCATTTGCCATGGCATTTACCACACTCTATCACAATGGCCTGTCTCCCCCACCAGATGGTTAAAGCAGGAGCTGGGTTTCGGCCACATCTGTGGCAGCCAGGTCAGGGCAGATTCCCATGGCAGCTCAGGGAACATTTGCAGAATGAACAAATAGATGAAGGAATTAATAAATTAATCACACAGAGGAAATGCTAACAGATTCACTTATGTTCCTACCCAGGAAAATGTGTAAACATATCCATGCCTTTGGGTCTCTCCAAACGTTAGTTCATCTTATAAAAGCACAGAAAGTTCTGGAAGCGGGTCATTTTCTTGACTGGGATACCTGCTGGGTCAGAACAGCACATTAGTTCACATCAGGAGGGCTCAAAGCCATCCGAGCAGGGCAGGCAGGGCCACGGGAGCCCATGCCACATGCTTCCAGGGCCCTGCACAGGATGGCCGATTGTATGCTCTCTGACTCCCGTCCTCCTGCCTGAGAGAGGGCATTCATTGACTCACTGGTGCACCGAGTCAGCCGGCAGGTGCTGGCACTGGCAGGGGGTCAGGCGCTGTGCTGAAAGGCATGGCTGCACTGCTGAGCATGAACAGACTCCCTTCCAGATGCCGACTCAGCAGAGAAGCACACAGAGGGTCCAGAGGAGGCACTCGGGGTGACTCAGGACTTGGGGGTGGCTGCCCAGAGGAAGTGATGTCTGAAGTGGGAGTAGTCAGAGTGAGGACGAAAGGGGCAGAGTGTGGCAGAGGGACATGTGGTGGCCGTCAGGCCCAAAGCGGAGAGGTCACCTACTGCCCCCAAGGCTCGCACTGGCTGGGATGCGGGATGTGGATGGGAGCTGATTTCTACAGGGACCGTTGGCCAGTTAGGAGTGTGGCTCTCATTGGGAACGTGTCGGGGGCCCTGGGGAGTGTTAAGCAGAGAAGGGCCATGATCAGATCTGCATCTTAGGATGCTCACTGCTGCTGGGTGGAGGACAGTATTCAAGGAGGCAGCTGTGTCGTTGTCCAGGCTGCACCAGCGGGGCCGTTGAGGGGGCGGAGAACAGCGGGCAGACTCGAGGGGATTTTAGAAGGTAAAATGCACAGGCCTGCGATTTGTTAGATAGGAATTGGCAAATACCAGCCTGTGGGCCACCCTGGCCTTGGGCCTGGTTTGTGAAGTGGTGGAGGACACGTGCACGCAGGGGCAGATTGAGGAGTTGCCACAGAGACCTTCTGGCCTCTGAGCCAAAAATGTTTCCTCCTGGTCTTTTATAGAAGCGGTGTGTCTAGGCCTGAATTAGATGGGAGGCTCTGGGGGAGGTGGGGAGAAGAGGACCTGAGGGTGACACCAGGTTCTGTACGTCGGTATCTGCTATTGAGATGGAAACCCAGGAGTGGCAAAGGAGCGCCTTGGTCTCTCCAGCCCTGCTCCAGCCTTGCTTCCCAACTGGCCCTGACTTCACCTGGCTCTTCCCAGCCTCCTGCCCCGAAAAGCTGACTGGCCCACAGCTGGGGGTGGACTGTTCTTCCAAAGCTGTGACCTCGGGTTCACCTGAGCACAGGGTTACCTCTGGGCCACTGCCCACATTCCTGGGATTTTCCATGCACTTGTAACTCATCTCTGGCATCAGAACTGGATCTGCCCCCAGCTGTGCTGCCAAAGTCCCAGCAGCCTGTGGATCCACCTGAACCAGTGCCCGGAAGTCACCTGGGCTAGTGCTCCTTGTTCACCCGCTCGGTTCCAGCAGCGGGACCTGCGAGGACATGCACCTGCTGTGACTGTCTTCCTCTAAGGCAGTTCACCTTTGGTGGGTGTGTAAATCCACTTTTCTGCATGTCAAAGTGACATTTTCATGATGCCCACGGTTATTAAGTGGCATCTTTGGACGCCCACTTTTTAACCAAAGAGGAGTAGGCTGGAAAATGTCAGTAGCGGTAATGCGCAGTGATGTCCCCAGCACCCTCTTGATTGAAGCGTGATGGAAATGGTGTGACCACAGAGCCCTTTGCAGGGCATTGCCAGTTAAAGAATTTGTTCAGACAAATCGGTTTTTCCCCGTGAACCCTGAGTGTCTTCAATAAAATACCAGCTGGCACCGCCTTCCGACTGCCTAGGGAATGTCAGAAGCTCGGCCTGCGATGCTCTGACAGGCTCACAGCCTCCAGCCCACATCTGCAGGTGCAAGGCTCCCGCTGCTCAGAGCCCAGCCTGCCCTCAGCTGAGGGAGGCATGGAGGAATGTGTGCTGGTCTACTCAGAGACCACCTGCTGGCAATGGGGCTGTTTCACCCCCTCCCCCCACCCGAGCAGGAGGGTCTGCCTTAATACCTGTGTAGACAGCGGTTTGAATGGAAGGATAGAAAGAAAGAAGGAACCGGGGTCTGGTGAAGTGAGAACTTGGATTGTGCTGTAGTCACCTGGTAAATGCCCCCAATTTACACCTGGGCTACAGGCTAGAATTCCTCCTGGGGTCTGAGACTCACAGGTTCTGGCTTAATTCCCGCCAGAGTGCTGTCAGATGTCCCCTTTATTGAGGAGCCTCTCTGGGCCGACAGCTTTGTCTCCTAGAAAAGCCCCTTCCTGCCAGGGAAGATTTCACTTAGACCATCATGGGCAGGGCAGTTGGGGGCAATCATTCCACCAGCAGCGAGATCCCCTAGTGCAGTGGTCGGCAAACCGTGGCTCGTGAGCCACATGCGGCTCTTTGGCCCTGTGGAATGGGCCACAAAGTTTCAATCGCACTGTACATGCGTGCCTGCATGTGGTATTTTGTGGAAGAGCCACACTCAAGGGGCCAGTTTGCTGACCACTGCCCTAGTGGCCAGCATGCTTGCCTGGCCCGGGGCAGCCCAGGTTGCACTGCCAGGGTTATTCCTAGCGTCATCCCCCCTCTACACCATCACCAGGAGCCTTAGCTGGGAGCTTCTCTCCTTCCCTGTGTGAACACCCACATTCAGCTCCAGGGTGGCCAGCAGCCCCGTCTCCTCCTCTGGGTGCCTTTCATCCATCAGGATGGCACGTCATTTCTCATCTCCATTTTCTTGTGGACACCTTGCTCGGCGAACCTCCTACACCTTGTTGCCCAGCTCTCACAACATTCATCAGTTGTTAACTACTAAATTATTCGTTCTTTACTTTGCACACATTTGTTGAGCAAAGGTGCTGGGCACTGGGGCTTGGCTGGCAAACAAAATGCATGTGGGCTCTGCCCTCATGGAGCTTATATTCTAATGAGGGAGACAAATACTTTAAAAGGACCAAGTACAGATCTTGTTCATATGAAAAATGAATCTCTCTATTATAGCTGGACATTATCTTTTTTTGATTGGAGGGGGGTGGTTAGTCCTTACTGACTAAAAGGGGCATGTGTATTAGGACTTCTGGGATGCTCTAGAATGCAGAGGATGTTCTGTTTCTCTGCGTGGGGGCATCTAGGATGCTCTAGAATGCAGAGGATGTTTATTAGGACATGGCTGGCAGACAGGGGCATGGAGCCTAAACCACCAGCAGCATAGCTGGGTAGGAAAGACAGACATGTCCATCCTCCTAGTGTTGGAAGCGTTTTTATACATAAAATCTGGGGGAGGAAGATGTAAGCTGTTCTGAAAGGATTCACATTAGCTGGAGACGTAGGGAACAGGAGAAGGTGAAATGGGGCAATAGAGTCTGCAAGCAGCAGGTGTCTGCGCTTGCGGATGTTGGCTGTGGGCAGCAGTTGGAAAGTTCATGAGCACATAAGAAGCTGAGGCTCCTGGTTGCCATGGTGCCTGGCTCTTCTCTCTTTGGGATAATCGTGGAAATAGCCACCTGGAAATTAATCTTGAATCTCAACAGATACACAGGAATATGAACAGTCTTTTGTCAGAACTGGTTCACAGCTATTAACAGGCTAACTGTTTGGTCTCTTTCTCTCACTCTCTACCCACTGCAGTTTTAATTTAGAACATCTCATTTTTTTTTCTTGTCATATGCTTTGCATAATGTGTAAAAAAGTTGAATAATTATGAACAAATAGGTTTGCCAGGGAATAATGTTTCACATTCCTTATACCTGGTGGTTGAATCATGTGCATTTATTTGTTAGTTTCTAACTTTCTGCAGTTTACTAATTTCTCATAAGAAACACATTGGTTATTTTTAAAAATCAGCCTTGATGGAAGGAAGGGAAGGGGAGGGGAGGGAAAGGGTGGGAAGGGGAGGGAAGAAAAAGGAAAGGGAAAAGAAAAGAAAAGGAAAGGGAAAAGAAAAGAAAAGAAAAGAAAAGAAAAGAAGAAAAGAAAAAAAAGAAAAGAAAGCCTTGTGTGAGTAGAGATTGGAAAGAATGAGGCAAGTTTCTCAAGATTCTCTGGAGCCAAATTGATGGTTGACCCAATGTTCTGATGGGTCTTAACTCCCCAGTTACCTGTTCAGGTCAGGTGTTAGGCATCAGCCACTTTGTGGGGGTGGGGGTGAGTAATAGACAAAGGACATTGTTTGCCTTGGTCCTGCTGCAGATGACATTCCTTAATTGTGTGATCAAATGGCTACCCAAAGCCAGAAGTGTCTGCCCAGGTGCGGTAGGCTCCCTGGTGACAGACTGTATACCCACCCAGCGCACATGGCCCAGCAAGGGTGGCTGAGATGTGGGCACAGAGGGACATCTCTAGAACTGTGCATCATCCGGATACAGTAACTCAATTCCATTGATGTTCATTTCTACATGCAGTTAAAGCTACTTATTAGTAACCCACAAAGTCCCTCGGTTTGTATGGGAAATGAAAATTTGTGTTCTTGCACTAAAATTAGTTCATTAGCAGAGCTTTCTGAGGATCTAATTCATTATTCTGCTGAAACTGTTGGCTGCCTTGCTGGCACTAATGCTCAGACAGCTTAACCACGGAACCTGCGGATATGCACATTTACAAACAGTGGCGCTCGCCCCAATTTTTGTAAAGAACATTTTGTTATACATCCTAAGTGTGGTCTTAAATTAGTTGTAATTTTCAGTAACTCTTTTTCTTGCATTAATATAACTACAGAAGTGCTATTGGGTTTTATTTTTGTTGCCTGTCATTGCTGCATTGTTACAATTTTGGTCATTCTGTCCATGTCTGACTTTAATACATCATCCAGCTCATTGCCAGTTAGAAAGTGAGACGGGGAAGAAGAGAGAAGCTGGGGCCGTTACCTTGCCTATTCCTGTTAGCTGCAGGCAGAAAAGTTTGGGGACGACTGAGATAGGTGACTGGCACAGGCTGTAGGAGGTGCCGAGGAAGATGACAAATAATGTGAATTTCCTTGGAAAATCTTTGGCGACATTTCCTGGAAACATCTAAATGTCGGAGTAAATGGTGTATTAATTACGAGGCTCTCACCTTGGTAATTAAGCAATAAAAGCCCATCAGGCAGTGCAGTTGTGGGCGATTAGAGCTGTTTTTGGTGGAGTCAGAAATTTGCAGCTGAAGATGAAGTGGTTTCCACCACCTGAGAGATGCATTAATCACCGGGGGCTCCCCTCCCTGGTGGATTTGGTTGGTTATTTGGAATGGCATTTACACATTAAAGTGAGGAATACCTGTACCTGCTGAGAGAGTCAAGGGCAGTTACTCAGCGAGGACAAGCAGGGTGTCTAGGTGTAATGTCTTGACTTATATTATAGCATCTGCCCAGGGGTCACCTTTGTGCTACTTTCGGGAGGTACAGATGGCAGAGAGGCCCCCAAACACTAATGCCATGTGTAAGTGAACCTTTAAAAGGATAAAGGGCATATCCGTTTCAGAGACAGACAGCTCTGAATTTAAATATTAGCATCTGCCTTCACTATGCAAAGCTGGGCAAGTTACTTAATCTTGCTGATCTTCAGTTTCCTCTTCTGTAATATGGGCATATTGACTTGCATTAGTCAGCTCTTCCTATGTTAGAAGTCAAGCACGAAATAACAGTGGCATATAACTATGAGAAACTTTTTTCTTGGAGTTTTTGAAAATTGATTTTTCCAGTTAGAGTTGACATATAGTATTTTTTTTTAAATCTTCACCTGAGGATATGTTTTTATTGATTTTAGAGGAAGAGAAAGGAGAGAGAAAAAGAAACATCGATGTGAGAGAGAACCATGGATTGGTTGCCTCCCATACATGCCCCAAACAGGGATTGAAGCCACAACACAGGTATATGCCCTGACTGTGAATCGAACCCACAACCTTTTTGTGTATGGGATGGTGCTCCAGCCAACTCAGCCACCCAGCCAAGATATATACGATATTATGTTTCAGGTGTATAACCTAGGGACTATCCTATATAATAAAAGGCTAATATGCAATTCGACCGAACGGCGGAACAACCGGTCGCTATGACGCGCACTGACCACCAGGGGGCAGATGCTCAATGCAGGAGCCCCCTAGCGGTCAGTGCACTCCCACAGGGGGCGCGCTGCTCAGCCAGAAGCCAGGCTCATGGCTGGCAAGCGCAGCGGTGGTGGGGGACTCCCCCCTCCACCCCCAAGTGCACGAATTTTGTGCTCCTGGCCTCTAGTAGTCAATAATAGCGTAATAGCTATGTAAGGTGTCAGATGGGCACTAGACTTACTAGGGTGATAACTTTGTAAGGCATGTGAGTGTCTAATCACCATAAGCATTTATTTAGCTCATGTATGTGCAGGTTGCATGATCCCAGCTGAGTTTGTTTGCACATCTGCAGATTGACTGGGGGTCAGCTGGTCCAGGTGGCTAGGCAGGCTCTGTGCTTTGACATAGTTCTGTGGATCTGCATCTACTCTTCTGTCTTCCTTTCTCCTCTCTGGGCCCAGGAACTAGTTAGGGCTTGTCTTCTCATGAAGGCAGGAGCATAGGGGGTGAGTGGAAACATACAAGGCCCCTGAAGACTAGTGTCAAAACTGACACGCCATCATTTCTGTCTTTTTCTATCGGCCAAATCAATTCACAAGGCCCAGCCCAAAGGCTGTGCCATTCCTGCAGTGGGAAGAACTGGACAGTCCTAGGGAAAAGGCCCCGATAAAGGGAGAGTGAAAATGTGAAGCCAGTGGTAAAACCTACCACATACTTCTTTCCTATGACTTCTATTTTTATGGAGAACAACATGTTTTATGTGTGCTGGACATGGAGTTCTGAACAAGGCACCTTTGTGCAATTTAGAGATTAGTGAGCATGTCTGACATTAAGCAGATAGTCATGTACACACACAAAAATTAATTAATGGCAATTATCATAAATATGACAAAGGGAAAGGGAGGGGTGCTAATAGGGACTACAGTATAATAAGGGGCTCTAAGGTAAAGTCTTGAGCAGAGTACCTGGCACATGGTCGGTACTGAGTAAAGGCAGACTCCTATGTCCAGCTGTGCAGGGCATACATTGCATAGATTTCCAACCTAGATGGGTGTTGAACACATGCTCTGCTCGACCAGCTTTCCCTGCTGATATGGGGCTGTGAAGCAGCCCTGCAGTAAAGACTGAGGTCCTCCCTCCCTAACCCCAAACATCTCCCCAAGTGTATGGTGTCCATTGTAGGAAGCTCACAATGGGCAGATATCTTGTGTCTCATAACAGCCTAAACTAGAATTCAGAATCTGAATGGTCTGCTGCACAGGTCATCGTGAGCCCTGCCGTCCCAGGTCCCAGGCATCTGATATCAGGAGTTGATACACATGGTGGCAAGGGTCCTGCAAGGGAAAAGAGAAGGGAATGGCTATAGGGGAGACAGAAGGCTCTGGGTAATGGCTTCTGGATCCTGGTAACTGTCTTCAAAGGGGAATTGTGGGATCTTGAGCACAAGTCATAGTAACTCAGGGCCCAGTGCTGAGGTGTGAAGGACATTGGGAGGCCCAAGGAGAACCCACCACCACTTGGCATCATGGAGGTCTCTCCCCTGGGTGCTCTGTGAGAGCGCAGTCGAGTATGAGGCCCAGGGGAGAGGAGCAGGCAGAGTGGGTGGGTAGGCAGGCTACAAGCTCAGCCATTTGGCTGATACTCATGTGAGAGCCTAAATCGATAGGTGTTTTATTTAGGGCCTTTCTAAGATGTTATTATTCCCCACATTTCCTGCAACTGTGAACTTTCCATGCCTTTATTTAGCAACTATTTATCACCTGTTGTATGCAGGACTGTGATGTGTATTTCAGATACAAACATGAACAAGGCAGGGGCATCCCTGCCCTCAAGTGGCTTGCAATCTATTGGAAAAGAAGGCTTTGGCTAGCTCACACAGAAATAAGTTATTTATTCACAGTAATTGTTAGCTTATATACCTGACTCTCACTTTTCTCAGCTCTTCGTAAGGTTGTTAAGGTGGTTGTAAGGGTTTGATGAGCTGTGAGCTGATATTTTTTTTCTTTTTTAAAAAATAAACATCTTTATTTATTGATTGATTTTAGAGAGAGAGGAAGGGAGAGAAAGAGAGAAATGTCAGTTTGTTATTTACACATTCATTGGTTGGTTCTCGTATGTCCCTGGGCTGGGGATCAAACCTGCAACCTTGGTGAATCGGGATAGTGCTCTAACCAACTGAGCTATCTGGCCAGGGCTGCACTGACATATTCTTTTTTTTTTTTTAAATATATTTTATTGATTTTTTACAGAGAGGAAGGGAGAGGGATAGAGAGTTAGAAACATCAATGAGAGAGAAACATCGATCAGCTGCCTCCTGCACACCCCTCACTGGGGATGTGCCCGCAACCAAAATACATGTCCTTGACCAGAATCGAACCCGGGACCCTTCAGTCCACAGGCCGATGCTCTATCCACTGAGCAAAACTGGCTAGGGCGCACTGACATATTCTTATCCCCAGATGATTCCAGGACAATTGAAGGTTCCTGGGTTCAGCAGCTCAGACATCACTCTGTGGGTCGGGCCGGCACCTCTGCCCCAAGTCCCAGTTGCAACCACTGGCCTTCAGTTTACAGCAGTGTGTCTGAGTTCTGGCACTCGGCTTTATTGGAGGTCCCACCCACAAGGGCATGGAAGAAATTGGATTTACTTTTAGGACGGATCTTAGTGGAGACTGAGGATCAATCATACGTCAAGATGCTGTTTGAAAGGAAGTGGGTTATAGGTGGACTTTGGAGACCAAGCTCCGCGTACAGAGTGAGCAGTGGAAAGGACATCACTTATTCTCTTTGCTCCTCAATTTCCTCACCGGTAAAGTGAGGATAATAATCCCAACCTTAGAAGGTTCTGCTGGGATTCAGGGAAACAATAGGAGTGAAAGCCCCAACCCATGCTTGCCTGGCACCTGGCAGGCACTCAGACAATGGAAGCACTCACCTTACTGCCTTCGTGTGTTCCATGGAAGGCACTGAATTGACTGTGTAAGCCATTTGGCCACATTGCTTCTAATTAAGATTATCACAATAATGAGACCAAGTACCATGTATCAATGCAGACACTGTAGGCCCCCAGAAAAATATATCACAACTGGAAACCAGCCCTGGTGTTCGATAAATGCGGTGCCACTGATTCATCATCGCCTACGTCAGTGCACTACCTCAGAGTTAATGAAGCAGTGTCACGCTGGTTTGTGTACTAAATGTTCAGAGCAACAGGGTAGGTTGGCCTTAACTCTTTGGACAACTATCCCTGAGCACCTTGAGGAATGTTGTAGCTATGACGGAGACAAGGTTCCTGATGCAAAGACTTCATGGTGGTTGGGGAAACGGGCCGATCTCTTAGTTGCTTCTCTTGAGTGTGATAGAAGAAGGAAGCGTACAGTGCAGGGTGCCTCAACCCCCTCCCCAGGATCCCAGAAAGCTTCTTAGTGGAGAAAATGTCACATCTGAGTCTTGAATTGTGACCAGGAGTTTTATAGGTGAAAAGGACTGCTTTGGGTAGGGTAGGCTGGACCGCGGTAACAAATACCCCCGAAGGTACAATGGCTTAATACATTGGAAGGTGTGTGTGTGTTTTTTAATTATTTTAATAGACTTTTAATTTTGGAATATTTTTGGTTTATAGAAAGTTGCAAAGACAGTGTAGAGAGTTCTCATCTACCCTCCATCCAATTTATTCTAATGTTAATATTTCACATTTCCATGATACAGTTGTCAAAACTAAGACATTAACATTGGCATGTTACCATGAACAAAACACCAGATTTCGTTTGGATTCCCCTGGTTGTTTCTTCTAATGTGCTTGTTCTGTCCCAGGATCCCAGCCAGGATCCCACACTGCATTTAGTCACATTTACGTTTTGTTCACTCTGGACAAGCAGACCAGATGAACAGTCCTCCACTTGGTCACTCAGGGACCGAGGTGGACAGAGGCTCTGAGATGCTCAACAGGTGGCTTCTTAGGTTGGTTGTCCTGGTCATCTCCACCCCAGCAGGGGGGAGGAGCATGGAGGGGTGCCTGTGAGGTGCTTGATGGCTTAGGGACAACCTGTCCATTCCTTTTGCTCCCATCTCTTGCTATGACCCTAAAATTGCTCTAAAAATTGAAGTCTGCTAATAAAAACTAGTCTTGAGACCATTCACAGCAGAAACGAAGGGTGGGAAATGTATTCTCTAGCTGAGTAGCGGGTTCCCACTACAGCTGTATGACAGGGAAGGAGTGGGTGCATTTGGTGGAGAGCTAGTTGTCTGTGCCACAGGAGAATATAGGATTATATTTGTAGCTGAAGAGATTCCATTGATGAAAGAGGGAAAGGGCAGGTGCTGTTGTTGCCATTTTAGGTTATAGTACTCAGCCCAGGTGGCACAGCGGTTAAGCAGAGCTGCCAGAACTCACCCCCAGCTCTACCTGGGCACCCAGACCAAACTGCGCCCATTCCCTGATCCAGAGGCTTTAAGACCAGCAGGCTGATCGGCCAGATGAGCCACGGAGATACGTTTCTATCTCATGTTTCTATAAGGGCATTTTATCTGAAGTTTTACAACTGTTCCATGCAGGAGGAAGGCTTTGTCCCAAATTCCTTCATTCTCCCTGAAAAGAGCAAGTGATGAGAGAGGATATGAGAGGCACTCTAAGGAGCCCAAATTGATGTGCTTTGGCCTCCAGGCTCCGACTGCACCCATGCCCAGAGGCTCTGTCAAAGCTGGGCACCATGGGGATGGCACTGCATTAGGGATGGCGGGTCACCCATCATCTCGCATGTGATGCCCGTGTCTGTTTATTTCTGGCTGGATGGAATATAATTGCTCCCCGGGATGACAGTGACAAATGGAGGTGTGGGGAGTACTGCTCTGAGTGATGGGATGGGAACCTAGACTGACAAAAACAAGCCCTGTCAGAAAGCAACAGGGGCGTTCGCATCTCGCTTGAGTCCTCGCAGGCGCGGGGAGAGTTCCGGGCGGTGGGCTCTGAGCTGCTTCATGAGCTGGTGTCTGTCTTGAGGTGTGAGAGGCAGCCCAGGGATGTTCCAGGTACTGGCCACGCCCAGCCCTGACAGGAGGGCACTAGGGCCCAGGGCACAAGTTGGGGCTCGATCCATATTGGAGAACTGTGCCTCATTCCTCTCCGTGGCCATCTAAATGGAAATGGCTCTATTGGGCTTTTCCTCCCTGATTTTAAAAATGATCGCTGTCCTTTGGGAAAATTCAGGCATTGCAGAAGTGTGAACTCAGAAACCAACGTTGACTGCAATTGCTTCTAGCCAGGCCTAACCGCTTGGTGGGCATACAGCCTGGCCACACTTTGCAGCCCCCACCCCTGCAGTTAGGGTTGGGCACGTGGTTGCATTTTAGCCTCTGGTGTGTGGCTAGAAATAGTGTACCACCTCCAGACCTGGTCCTAAAAACACTCCACACCTACTGTCTCGTCCCTCTTCTGATGGTCAGCTGCAGAGGACCCAGTGGGGGACTTCAGGACTCTGGGGGACAGTGGAGCTACTGATAGAAGCAACTCGGGCTCTTCAATGACCTAGGGGAGCAGGGTCTCCCTGCAGACCTGTATTTGACCTTCATAGGAAAAATAAATACATCTTTCTTGTGTTCATCCTCAGGTTATAGCTGTTAGTCTACCCTGAACAAAGCACTTTCCAAACACTTGCCCTGGGCCCTGGCATGCATGTGCACACGCCCTGCATGTAAACAATGAGGTTTGATCTGCAACCTGCGTTAGTCTCTCAACTATGGTGTGAACGTCTATGGATGACAAAGATAGATTTACCAATCACTTCAATGTAGGCATGCTATTCCACTCTATGTATATACCATAATTTATTCAACTACCTCCCTATTCCTGGATGGATAGATTGCTCCCAACTTGTAAACTTTATAAGCACGTTTGTTATGAACAGGCTGGTACGTGTCTTTGTGCACATTTCCAACTATTTCCTTAGGACATATTTCTAAGAATTGTATTACTTGACCATGTTTAAATGGTTTTTACTCATCACAGGATTATCTTCTTGGAGAAGAGGCATTGGTTTATAATTTCATCAGGAGTACAGGAGAGATCTAATTTCCCCAAACTGTCAACACCACAATGCTAAGCTGATAAGTGAAAAGTAATAGCTTGTTTTAATATGTTGTTCTTTGTTTACTGATAGTTTTAAGCAACTTCTTCATGTTTATTGGAACTTTATGTTATCAATGACCTCTTCTTTATGCATTTTTTTTCTTCTGCTGACGCTTTACATAAGTCTTAGTATTTTGAAAAGCCCTTTGCATATTAAGGATAATACATTACTAATATGTCTTTCGATTTTATTTAGTTTCAAATATATTTATGCTCTTTATATTCTTTCTGTAGAGAAGTTTTTAATTGTTATTTCAGTTTTTCTTCCTTGTTTGGGGCATCAGTATACTTTGGGGGAACTAATGTCAGAATCTGAAAATATTTTGTAGATTTTCTAGCATTTTTATCATACATTTTTTGCCTTTCAGCCTTCAATCTTTCTAGAATGTATTTTCATATAGAGGTGATATAGCCATCTGCCTTGAGTTTGCTCTAAAGGCCAGGAAGGGAGAAAGAGCCAGGCATGTTTAAAGCACTCAAAGGCGCTGGGCTGGCCGGGAGCACTGGAGCGGGGTGCGCAGCGCTGAGGCCGCTGGAGAGGCAGGGTCAGAGTGTGAGGGTGATGGACACGCTGTACAATATGCTGCCCCCAGGAGCCTGTGGGACACCCAGATATGCTGGTGGGTGAAGGAGGGAAACTGATGGTGAAATCTCAGAGACTGGACCTTGGGATAGACTTGAGAAATGAGTACATGCCCACAAACATTTCTGCATAGAATGTTCAGAATAGCTTTATTCATAATAGCCCCACACTGGAAACAACCCAATAGGCCATCAACCAGGGAATGGACAAATAAATGATGATGTTGTATCTATACAATGGAATGCTACTTAGCAATAGAAAAGGACAAATTATCGGCACACTCAATAATGTAGATTAATCTCAAAGCCTTTACGTTGAACAAAGCTAGACACAAAGGAGTGCATACGGTATGATTACAGTTATATGGCTTCCCAGAATAGCAAAACAACTCTAAGGCCGATAGAAGTCAGAGTAGTTACCTGTGGGGGTGTATTATTACCTGGGACGGGAAGGAGGGTGCTTCTGGCATGATGGCAATAAATGTCCATTGTATGGGTTCGGGTGGCACTTATGTGGCTATAGACATAGACAGACATTCATGAAGTTGCACACTTAAGATTTGTGTATTTTACTGACTACAAATTATTATAACTCCAAAGAAAAAAACTATCCTGGGAACGGATAAAAATGTTCCAGCTCATTTTAGAGGTGAAGCAACTGCAGCCCAGAGAGGTGATGTGATTTGCTGCAGCTGATGCTTCATAACAGAGCTGTCTGACTTCAAGGTGGGAGCCATGTAGTGGTAGAATCCCAACTTCTTAGAGCAGCTGTAGGATGATGGTGCCCCAAGGGGACCCTGGGGGACCACAGCCAGTATTCATTACCGGCACCTCAGTCAAGGAGGCTGCAGTCCCAACAGAAATCTGGCGTGTTCAGTGGGGAAACTGAGGCATGAGTACGCATTGGCATGAGCTGTAAGCACATGCGTATTGGAATCATAGCACTATCCTAGGAGCAGAGTTTGCCCGATCTCTCCGCTCCCAGAGCACATGCAGTTGGCCTGCAGGCCGAGTGATATAGTGAGATGACCAGCATTCTCACCTTATCCTCCCCTCCCCCTCAAGTCCATGAGAAACAAATCTTGGCAAGAAGCAAGCAGAAGTACACACAGTTCCAGAACTGGAGCCGTGCAAGCGTCTCAATATACTCTATAGAAGTTCACACTTGGCTTCCCTGGTACACACCTGTGGGATCACTCGTGGCAATTTTCGTCTTAGGATGTCCCCGTGGCATGCATGGAGCACTGAGGGCACACATGGAACACTAGGACAGCCTTGCAGAGTCTAAATACTCACTGGTGACACTTTCATTCCAAAGCAAATCAGACCCAACACACCTTCCTGCTGGCTGCTGGGGTCCCAGCCCAGCCCTCAGCCCTCAGCCCTCAGCCCTCAGCGTCAGCCCGAGCCCTGTGCAGGGACTTGGCACCGAGGCAATGACTGTGGGTCTGTGCTTTCCTCTTGAGTTTGCAGGAAGAGGCCGGTACCTCTTCACAGAACTCGCTAAGGAAACCAGCACACGCGTTTACTGATTCAAAAGCAGTTCATCTCGAAGGTTATATTTCCGAGGAAGAAAAGCAATTGTTGTAGCCCTTAAATGAAGGCAAAGGCAGACCTCATTTAGAAGCGATTGCTGCATCCCGGGGAAGAGCAGCGTTTGCTGCCAGCTACAGGTTAACCACGGGGTACTGGTGCCAATTTGGAAGCCTCCTAGACCTTTGGGGGCCCTGGAGGAAATTGCCCACAATCGAGGCGTTGTTATAAAAAGAAACTGGAGGGTGGGCGGGGCAGCGTGGCTATGTTCTTCCACTGAGGAGGAAGCCCGGAGCGAGGCTTTCACTAAAGCCCCTGGGATTCCATGAGACACCTAGAAACCCTCCTGGGTGGGGTGTCCCAAATGTGAGGGCTGCCGTCCCTGCCCTCTGGGAGCTCAGAATCCCCTGGGAGACACAGTGTACCCTCATTTATTCACAAGGAGAGTCCAGATCAAGGCACATACTCTGCTATACATGTGTCCTGGGGTCCCAGGTGCACGCAGATGGCATGCTCAGTGGGTTGGCAAAGGCAGTTAAATGAAGGGCTTTCTAGAAAGATGAAAGCAGTGATTCTCCACTGGGAGCAGTTCAGCCTCCCAGGGGACCCTGGCAATGTCTGGAGACATTTTTGGGCACATTTTGGGCACCACTTGGGGAGGGTGCAGCTGTCACCTAGTGTCTGAAGACCAGGGATGCTGGGAAATATCCAGCAGTGCACTAGGCACCCCTTGACGTCAAGGAATTGTTCAGCCCAGATGCCAATGGGACTGAGGTTGAGAAACTCCATTGTAGAAGAAGGTAGTCACTGTCCACACCATGGAGAGCAGGAGAGAATGATCACTCCAACTTCTCCATCCTGTCTTCTCATCTCCTGCTCTCATCTCCTATTGGCTGAACCCCACGAGAACCTGGTGGGGCAATCTGGAGAAATTAAGTTCCATAATTCTGGTTGTTGATGCCAATATCCATTATTTAAGGCAAGAGGGCCGACATTACAAGGCAAGGGGACAAGACTCACCCCATGGCTCCAGGGGAGCCCTGGTCCTCCTCAGGTAGCAGGACGGGTGCTCAGCATCCCTGTGCTGTCCTCTTTTTTGTCTCTGCTTCTGCTCTTTTAATGTTTTCTTTCAGAATGAGGGCAGGCCTGGCAGGGTGTGTGTGTCGGGGGGAGCTTTATCTGGATTTGGGAAGAGAGAGTGCAGGATGGTGAAAGAGAGCCCCCAAATGCTGCTAAAATGTCTCATGTGGATTTTCAGACAGTTCAAAAACTTCTCACCTCCCACTGGCTTGGATGCGAAAGTCAGAATTAAGGAGCTGCAACGTTTTTCCAGCACAATGAACTTTAAAAATGGAATTGCTGTGTGAGGCAATGACTGATATTGCAGTAAACAGGCCAAGTACAATTGCATTATGGTTATTTCAGCTTTGACATTTCTTTGCATTTAGAATAGCATCAGCGAGGATGTTTAGAGACCAAGTTGTTCTTTCTCCTCAGCACCCATTTCTTCAAGTCAAAGAGCGTCAGTGGAAGGGACTGTAATGTCAGGCCATGCCCTCCAGCACCCAGGTAGTGTTCCATTCTCTTCCTGGTTACATACTGCCATCCCTTAATAATAGCTGCATGCCTTTAGATGCCAGGAGACAGAAAATAAGAATATGTTGTAAATCTATTAAATGAATGTATTGAAAAAAAGGTAGGTGTGTGGGCAAGGAAAACATAGGTTTGTTGCTCAGCTCTTGGGTGCCAGGCACATGGCTAAATGCTGGCCCAAGTTGTCTCTGTTGCCAGAACCAGACGCTTCCTCTGCACACCCTCCTTTCCCTGTCGCTGTGGCCTCTGGAGTCACAAAAAGAAAGGGTTGAAGACGACATCCGGGGTGGCTTGCAGAGTCTCAGGGGACTTACAGAGTTTGGAATCCACACATCGCGAAGCAGGCAATGTGGCATTAAACATTAAGTCCTCCTCAAAAGGCGTAATTGTGCGAAGCTTTTATATAGGTTAGGGTTTCTTCCATACCACAACAGTTTTCCCAATCCCTCTGGCCTTCCACACCTCTGCATCGGCCACAGACTAGCACTGAAGAACACTTGAGGGTGAATGGACATGGTGGATTGCAGGTGGTTATATGAAGTCAGACTCATAAAGAGAGTCACTCCCATCGAGTAATGAGAAGGATGTCAGTAAAACCACGAGGGTGAGGTAGGCCCACATCAGTGACCTCCAGCTCCACTTGGGCGCTCACTGACTGTGTGGTCATTACTGCCTGCACGTGCCTGTTGCCTGGCCTTCTTCCCAAGAGCCAGGGGTGGACCCCAGTTCCCCTCTGTGCCGTGTGAGCCCACGTCAGACACCAACAGTGACGGTGCTACCTTTTAATGAAAGTCACGATCCATTTAACTGAAAGGATGTTGTATCTGTGATTTCTGAAAGTGTTGCCCTGGGCAAGGTCTTGTGGGTGAGAGGAATGCCTGTCCCAGCTCCAGGAGCAGCCTTTCCTAGATCCTCCCGGGTCTGAGCTACTCTGGCTCATCAGGTAGAGGAAAGGAAGTGAGGCAGACATTTCTAGTCCTTCACTATTCGGTGGGGCAACAGTAGGCTTATGGTTGTGAGTATGTGAAACAGAGTTTATTCTTGTATTATTTATTAAGTAATGTATTTATTTGTATTATAACTATAAGCCTACTTTTGCCCACCCTTGTTTAATAGCTCAAACCTTTTCTTTGTATGACTTTTTTTTTTTTTTTTTTTTTTTTTTAGCAATTGTATACAGCTAAAAGTACTGCTCAAAAGGACCCTTCTGTGCCCTAGCAATTGGTTGTCTGGATCCATTGGCTCTTCCAGGAGCCAGGAAACAGAGACCAAGTGGTGAGATTGGCTAAGGGTTTGACCCCTGGTAGCAGGGTTGTCTGGGCCTGGCTGCCTGAGGCTGGTGGTCTCATGAGAGGTGGGTTAGAAGGATGGGGCTGGAGGGGAATACTGTATCCCTAACACCTCTCTATCACTACGATACCTCCCTATGATCTGCTGGACTGTTTTGTTGGTTGCAGAGGTCCCCTTTACAGAGCAAAGAATATGGGCCGAGTAGCCATTTTTGCATTCAAAATGAAACAGTGCTGAGGACTTGTGGGTATCTGTTTGGAGAGTGGGGCCTGACCACATTTTCATTGCTATATACCCAGGGTCTAGCATAATAACTGATACATAGTGGGCATTCAGTATACAATTGAATGAATGAATGAATGAATGAATGAAGAGATCCCGTAAGGAGAGAATGGATACACAACTGACCAGGGTGGAGAAACACTGTGACAATGTGACTTCTGTGATCTGAGCCAGGCGGGTCCCTGCCGAGAGGACATTGAGACCAAGCCCAGGCAGAGTTCCCAGTACAGTCTTCACCACCTAATGGATGTGTGCCCTCAGAGACTTACAGCACTTCTCTGAGCCTGACTCTTACCATCTTTCTCCTTCCGGACTTGGCTTAAATGGCACCTTGTCAAAAGGTTTTTTATATTGATCGGTTTTATTATGGTAACAAATAAAATATCATTGGCTTATACAACAACAATTTTTTTCTTGCTCACATTCCCCGTAGATGTGACCTGCTGGAGGCTGTGGCTGTGTCACACGTTTTCTCATTCTAGAACCAGGGGGAGGGGCCAGCCCTAGCCTGAGACATTCAGTTCTCATGGCAGGAGTCAGAGAGAAGAAACAGATACACACACTAGTGCATTCAAAGCTTCCTGTATCTGCTCACTTTTCATTGGCCAAAGCAAGTCACATGACAAGCCTCATGTCTTGGGTCAGAGAGGTAGCCCACCAGCAGGGAAGGAGTACAGCTCACAGGGCATGAGCAGTATCTATAAATCACCTGGGCGAGGGGGAGCAGCAATAGATTCTGAACAATAACACAGGTACCTCAGCCTCCCTGACTATCCTATTTAAAGGTGCAATTGGCCAAAACCGGTTTGGCTCAGTGGATAGAGCATCGGCCTGCGGACTGAAAGGTCCCAGGTTCGATTCCGGCCAAGGGCATGTACTTGGGTTGCGGGCACATCCCCAGTAGGAGATGTGCAGGAGGCAGCTGATCGATGTTTCTCTCTCATCGATGTTTCTAACTCTCTATCTCTCTCCCTTCCTCTCTGTAAAAAATCAATAAAATATATTTTAAAAAAAAAATAAAGGTGCAATTGTTCCCAACACCAGCATGCCTACCCTGATGTGTTTTACTCTTACGTTTTCTTATGCTGTATCATTATTCTGTGTAATTCATTTAGTATTTAATTGTCTGTGTATCTGTATCTGACCACTCTCGAATGTTAGCTCCAAGAGGGCAGGAGTTTTTGTCTGTGTTTCCCCAGATGTATTCTCAGAGTCTGGGGCAGTCGCATAACCACTTTGAACTGATTCATTCCTCCATCTGTTGTGTGAAGATGACAGTGGGCACTAGGTCCTCCCCTCCAGGCCTAGCGTGTCCTGACCTGGGTTGGATTAACCTCTGTCCCCAGGTGCCCTAGTGGCCGTACCCAGAGGGCTTGTCTGTCGCTCAGCCCCCATGTCCTGTCTGCTGACAAGCACTCACCTCCCTCTGGATGACATGTCAGGATGCGCGATGGGGACAGACAGACCCACTGCAGGAAACATGCTTTCCTGACCACGTGCCGAAAGGTGGCTTTCCGATGTTAGGACAGTAGGTGTTTCTTTTTCTGCCAGCAAAGTGAAGAGGCCTGTTTCAAGAAATCCAAAAATAATAACCCTCCAACTGCCCTCACCTTTAACATAAAAGCTTCAATGTTCTATTTCCTGCTTTTAATATATCTTTAGTTGTACTCTTTTCATTGACAATGGAGGGCAAATTTGACCAGTTTATGTCCAATGAGCATCCAATTGAGGCTAAAAATTTACCACTTTTGACACGGCTTAATGATTCCCATCATTGCCTGGGGTTGAGGGAACAGTGCTTCTCAGCACAGATAGAAGTGCTTCCACAACTTCATCCCAGCATTCTCTTTCCACAGAGTAATAATGGATGACAGCATCCCAAAGAGATTGCAAATATCCATGTATTTCAGTTCTCTGTCCTGCACACCTACTACGTGGCTGTCACTCTGCTAAGCAGTTGGGGCCTGGTGGTGAGCAGTGAGAACAGCTTCCCTGTCTCCATGGAGCCTGCAAGCCCTTCGGAGTAATAATTGCATCAATAATACCGTGCAAAGGAGTGTGCGGACACATTTAACTGGTGGACGGCAAAAGTTGCCATCACGTGATAGCTCTTTATTTTTTTTTAAAACTGTTAATGAACAAAGCTTAGGTTTTGCAGAGAAGAGGTTTTTGAAGGATGTCCCAGATGAGTATACCAGAGGGAGAGTTATTCAAAGTTGAACAAACACAACTGAAGGACCGCGGGTGCGTAATTATGAATTCTTTTCTGTTCTTCCAAGAGCCTTTTCTGTCTGAAAATGCCACATGTCTTTACTTACCTTACAGTGTCTCCAGGGTAAAGGTGTACCCAGACTGGCTCCTTCTGCCACTTTCCATGGCTCTTGGTGGCATTTTCTACGCTGTTGCCCCAGCCAGAAACCTTGGCATTGTCCTGGATTCTGCCCTCCATTCACCCCGCATCAGTGTAGTTACTCAGGCCCATCCATTCCACCCACAGTATATCCTGTCTCCACAGCATCCCTCCCACCCACGGCTGCTGAGCTGAGTGGAAAGAACTCAGCTCTGTCCCTGAACAAAGCAGCAAACTTCCTGCTCGAGATCTCACCCCAGTCCAGCTTCCAGGCACTTCTGCAAAACCCTGGTCTGGCCACTCCCCTCTGCTTGATATCCTGAGAGTTAGAGAGGGAATGTGAGTGTCTAGGGCTAGGCCCTAGACCAGCCGTGGGCAAACTACCGCCCGCGGGGCGGGTCCGGCCCGGTTGAAATGAATAAAACTAAAAAAAAAAAAAAAAAAGACTGTACCCTTTTATGTAATGATGTTTACTTTGAATTTATATTAGTTCACACAAACACTCCATCCATGCTTTTGTTCTGGCCCTCCGGTCCAGTTTAAGAACCCATTGTGGCCCTCGAGTCAAAAAGTTTGCCCACCCCTGCCCTAGACTCTAGGGAGGGAAAAAATAAAAGCATTTAGGATAGTAAAAGTAAAAGTTTGTAACCAAGAAAGAAAAAGTGAATGGGAGGGGGGAGAGAGAAAGGAAAAGGGCATATGAGAGAAAGTCAAGCCAGGGGAGAGGAAGTAAAAGGGTGTGAGAAAAGGGAACTAAAAGCGAAGGAATGCAAGTAGACTGCATGTGAGGAAGTCAAAGTGAGAGGAAGAAAAAGTGCGTACGGGAGAGAGAAAGAGAAGCCGGGTGTAAGGGAGATGAAGTGTGAGGAGAAAGAAAATAAACTGAGAGACAGAAAAGGTGTGGGTGAGAGAGAAAATAAAATGGAGTGGAGGGAGGGAGAAAAAGTATTAATGTGAGAGAGGAAAAGTACAAGTGAGCCAGCTGGGAGACAAAAAGGAAGTCAGTGTGAAAAGTTTCGAGAAATTGCAGCTGTAAAGATAAGAGAGAAAGAGTGAGGGAGAGTGAGTGAAAAAGGGAGAAGCCCTGGTCACTGTGGCTCAGTTTGAGTCTGAAAGGGTGCCAGGGCCAGGAGTTATAGGTTTGATCCCTGGTCAGAGTAGGTGTGGGAAACAACCGATCGATGTTTCTCTCTCACATTGATGTTTCTCTCTCTCTCCCACTCCCTTACTCCCTCTCTAAAATCAATAAAAACATATTTAAAAAAAATTTAAAAAGAGAGATAATGAGAAAGACAGATCCAGGTCACATCCCAGGATCACATGTGCCTGGAGCCCTTTCCACAGGTTCTGGCAAAGGTCGCAGGTCTCCTTTTCAGCGGAGTCTGGTTTCTTTTCAGGATTCTGTTTTCTAGGAAACAGGAGACCTGACTCTCGCAGTATCAGAAGGAAGCAGGTGTGTGGGCACCTGGAGTTGTGTCCTACGGAGTCTGTTGGCAGGTCAGGTTTAAAGCCTCCACTGTTTATGTTTCGAGGACACAGGTGAGGGCATTAGCTAGAGATGAGCTACTTCATGTCACTAGACACCTCTACCCACTGCCGGGACCCTAGTTCCTCTGTAAGGAAATGCAGGTGGTTGGAAGGTACCACCGTGGTTATCCTAGACCTAGAGGAAAACAGGGGGAAGGTTGCCAGCCAAACCTTGTTTGACTTTCAACCCACATTTCCTAAGCCGGAGACACCAATTAGGTTTCCCTTTCGCCTCTGCCCCGATTAAGCTTCACGTGCGCATAGGATTGATGGCTGAGGTCTGGGTCTAGGCTACCGTGGCATGAGCGGAAATACACAACGCACATGTGAACAGCTTGCTTCTCTACATGTTATTTTCCTTCTGTTCATCTTCTGTGGCTATAGACGGAAGGAGGGTCATAAGGGTAAGTTATCTTTTAGGGACAAGAGCAAGTATAAATGTCCAGGCAAAAGTACAATATTTAAACACAAGCCACAGGAAGAAACCATGTCAAACTGGCTTGCTAATGAATGCCAAATAGAACGCACTACACAGATCTAATGCGTAATCGTTTTGTTTTTTTCTTGAAGGAACATGCCTGATGTTTCAGGTTTGTCGGTCCTTGAGAATACATTTTTTTAAAGAGCTGGACTGAATAAATGTGGTTTGTGGTCTTCTGCATGGGGGTGTCTGTAAGTAGAATAGAACGGTCTCCTGTGATTTCTGATTGGCTTGTGCATGGTACTGTTTCATCAGTTTCAAATTGTCTTCAAGTTGGGAGTTTTCCCAGGGCTTCATTTCTCCCTTTGACAAACACTTTCTAAGGACCCGAGTGCTGGGTATAGAGAAAACAGAAATAACTACCATCTCGGGTCCCTGCTCTAGTGTGTGTGCACGCTGGTGGGAGATTCGGAAATATCCCAAAGTACTTACACAAGAAACAAAACTAATTAGCAACTCCAGCACTTAGGGTGAATCCTGAAAATAACTCCTTCTATTTCTCACATATTTTTCTAGAATGTCTTATTTCCCTCCAAAATTGAGATCGCAGTGTGTAAAGTTCTCAGCACACTATATTTATAGTTAGAATACATAAAAATAGTTCTTTATGTTGTGAATATTCTTCCAAAGCATTATATATAGTGGTAAGTAGAAAAGTATTCTATTTTATGGATAGCATACAATTGACCTAATTAATACCCAAATGTGTTTTTTTTATGATTTCCCCCCAATTTTTACTACTGTTAAATATATGATCAAAGGTATCTATGTCTTACATCATTATTACCTAGGATAAAGTCCAAGAATTTGAATTATTGAGTCAAATTATTTGGAATCAAGCTACCGCTGGATTTTACCATTGTTGTTTTTCCCATCTTGGCCAATAACAAGAACAAAATGGATTCTTTGTTTATAGTTTCTTTTTTCTTAGTTAATAGTCATGCTGCACATACACCATCAGTCATCTTAACCTCTTTTCTTAAAGTAGACAATCTGTTTATGTCCTTTTCCCAGTTTTAATAACTTCCCTGTCTTTTACTTATTGATTTGTAGAGATCTTTACATAGAAAATAGAAGCATGTCATTTCATATGTTGTAAATATTATTTCTACTTTTCATTGTTCTTTTACTGCATTTTAGATATGCAGAGGAATTTAATTATAATATTTATTAGTAAATGTTCTAATTACAAAAGTAAATGCATATTCAAGCCAGAGAGCTTAGAAAGAAATAGAAATGCAGGAAGACAGAAAAACTAACCAGAGCTAAGCAATTTTGTCTTTATATTCAATATTTTTTCATATTATGCAAACATGGTATTATACTATATATACATTTTTGTAGCTTTATATATATATTTCATGATGATAGCAAATATTGTTACAATAATTTTTTATAACTGAATAGGATATTCTATATAAGTCTTCATTTTACAAACATAATAGTCCACTAATTTGCCAAGCACTGTGTTTGCTACTGAGGATACAGCTGTGAACAAAATTAGCACATTCTCTGTGGCCTGACAAGGAGATATAGAAGATCTGGGTGTTACAAAGAAGAATTACAGACTGTGGAGTAGATGTATAAAAGGCCAACTGAAATCATCCTGCGAGTCATGGAAAGCTATGAAGGAGATGTATTAGTGTTCTCTGGAGAAACATAACTAACATAGATATAGGGATAGTTACAGATATAGATAGATGATATAGATGTAGCTGTAGATAGATACAGATATATAGATATAGATATAGATATAGATATAGATATAGATATAGATATAGACAGAGCTAAAGAAGAGATAGAGACTAATAAATATCAAGGTTTTCAGTAAGCAAATTGGAACCCAGGAAAGCTCCAGTCCGAAGACCCACAGGTTTGAGAACTGGGAAGGGCTGATTTTTCAGTTCTGGCCTGAGAGCAGGATAAAACCAATGACCTACCTTGAATCCAGTCAGGCAGGAGGAATTCCTTTTGTTAAGAACAAGATCAGCCTTTTAATTCTATTCAGACCTTCAACTGGTTGGGTGAGGCCCACCCACATTAAGTAGGGCAACCTGCTTTACACAGCCTCTCAGTTTAAATGTTAATCTCACTCTAAAACAACCTCACAGAAACGTCCAGTGTATCCAGTGTATTTTAAGCAGGGAAGTGACAGGATAGGACTTTTGTATTGGCTCCTGTGGGGTGGACGGGTTGGTGAAGATGAACAGAGCAGAAGTGGGGAGGCCAGTAAGGAGGCTCCTGCAGAGACAGGACTGAATTTTAATTTGAGTGCTAGGAGTGCAGATGAACACGTGCTTGGTGGATGCCTGAGATTTTTAGGACTCAGCATGTGGTTGCCTGACACAGGTAAAATTGAAGGCAGAATCAAAGGTGGCTGTGGAGTTTCTCCCTTGAGAAACCGAGAGCTGATGGTGGTCAGGGCTGAGATGGGAGCACCAGAGGGGTACAATTTGGGGAGAAGTTGGAGAGTTCATTTTGGGACATGTGCGTATGGGACACTCAAGTGGAGATGGTAAACAGGCAATGCTGTTGTAGGTGAGGACTCAAAGAAGAGGTCTGGCCTACAGACGTTCCCTTATGAGTGAACTCGGCCTTGTTTTAGTAGCCACTTTCTCTGTCTCAGACACTAACCCATTCATTCTCTCATTGTACCCATACAACAAGCCTGGGAGGTAGGCATAGTTATTGCCCCATTTTATGGATGAAGACTGTGAGGCACAGAGAGGTAAGTCATTAGTGGAAGGGCACAATAAGTGCAGCGGAGAATATTGAACCCAGGTGGTATGTATCCCATGCTCTTGCATGAGATCTCTATGCTGTCCTAACTCCTCTCACTAGCACAGAATAATTTAATATAGTGGGTCTCAAACATTAATGGGCATTAGAGGCTCCGGAGGGCTTATTAAAATATAGATTTCTGGGCTTCACCCCAGAGTTTCTGATTCAATAGATCTGGAGTGGGGCCCAATAATTTACATTTCTAACAAATTCCCAAGTAATGCTGATGATGCTGGTGCAGGGCCCTCACTTTTTTACCAGTATCAGTATAGAGAAAGAAAAGGAAAATGTCTAAGGAGAAATTGAGAAATTAAAGGAGAAGTAACAAGGAAAGGGTACTGGCAAAAGTTGACTCAGGAACTAGAATGCTTCAGGAGAGAAGGGGCAGGTATATAGGGGCAGGTCTATAGAATGTGGCTGGGGTAACAGCTGAGCTAAGGGCCAGAGAGAGAACCTTGAATTTATTGACAGGGAGGCCATTAGGTGACTTTATGTGTTCATTAGAATTCACGATTCCCGAGATTTTTAGGACTTGGCATTTGGTATGGGTTGGGCACAGAATGGAATGTGGTGAGGAAGTGTAAATAAGTTTAAGGAACTTTTTTGGGGAAGAGATTTTATCTGAGCTATCATTGAGTTTTTATGTTATTTCCAATTTGCATTATTATGCCATTTCAGAAAGCATTATTTATACATGCATCAATGCAGACGCATATGATTCTTTCAGATAAATTCCTAGAAATAGAATTTCTGAGTGAATTTACATTTTTGTGGTTTTAGCTATAGATACAAACTATAGAGGGGCAATCTGATCTCTGAAATTGACTGTACTCTAGTCATGGGAGTTCTTTGTCGCCCAGCTCCCTCACGGACACTTAGCGTTCTTTTTCGTTTTAATCCAGAACAATATCACATATCAAAAATATTGTGTTAATTTTCAATTCTTTGATACTTGAAGTGGAACAGTTTTCATTTTTGGTGGCTACTTGTATTTCTTCTAGTGTAAGTTCCAAATTCAACTCTCTCACACTTTGTCTTTGGGTGTACTCACCTTTTTCTTATTGATTTGTAAGAACATTTTATGTATTAACAGCATCAATCTTGGTTGGTTCTGTGTATGGCAAATATTTTCACATTTAGACATGTACTTTGGAATGTGTTAATGGCCTTTGAAGATGAGAAAATATTACCTTTTTATGTGATTACAGATATCTATTGTTAATGGTTTCATCTTTGCAAGAGTCCTGTACAAATTTCATAAATAATTACCTAAATTGTGGTGCCTTCCTTTGTTTGCTTTCATGCTATACCAAGTGTCTCATTCCACCTGGCATTATTTGGGGGCAAGGTTGGATATTTTTTGTATCTTTAACCAATTATGACAATATTATTGAATAATTCGGCATGATTCTGCTGCATTGAAATGCCACCTGTAGATTCTGAATTTTTATCTATATCTGTGTTCTGGATATTCTGTTCTACTGTATATATGCTTCTTCTTCAGCCACAAGCATCACTCCTCCCCATTAGAGTCAAGGAGACATTGTTCTCCTGGATCTGATCCATAGGGTGTCTGAAATTTCTCAAGAAGCTGGTTTGAAAGTTATCACTTTTCTTTTATTATTTCATTATGCTCTCACCTTCATTATGACTCCAGCAGAAAGCATTGATGTCCTTACACTATTGCAGGGTTCCTCATATTTATTGCCTTAATCATTTCCATGAGGAACAGAGACTCTATTGAAAAGAATGGCCTAGACATTAGAAAAGAGTCACACATAGCAATGCTGGAGTTATAGTTAGTATTGATACGTGTACAGGTGGTAAGGAAGGTTTGAGACAAAATAGATTAGCCAGGAATGGCGTGCTGCCAAGTAATAGAAGAGGATTAAGAATGGGACGTTGGGGCCAATGTGGCTTGGTGGTTGAGCATCAACCTATGAACCAGGAAGTCATGGTTTAATTCCCAGTCAGGGCACATGCCCTGGCCAGGGTTTAATCCCCAGTAGGGGCCATGTGGAAGGCAGCAGATCAATTATCCTCTCATCATTGATGTTTCTATCTCTCCCTCTCCCTTCCTTTCTGAAATCAATAAAAATATTTTTTTAAAAGAATTAAATCTAGGGAAACCCAACAAGTCCTTATTGGAAGGGCAAAAAAAACAAAAGTACTCAAAAATATGGGTGTAGAAGTTAGACCAATGTTCACCTAGGAAAGCCAAAGTACGAGGGGGTTTCCAGAAGGCAGACATAGGCAACCAGACCCCCATTCACCAAGCAAGACAATGGAGATTTCCTCAGAGAGTTCAAGGAGCAGACTCTAGGTCAGCCAGTTAGAAATGGCCAGTGCGTGATTTAGACTCAGAGATTCAGATTTCTTTATGATGCAGACAAGAACACCAAAAGTTAGTTTATGATACTAGATAAGCATTGACTAACACATTTTGCATAAGGGGAAAATGCACTTAGTCAAACAAACAAACAAAAATCTCTGTTTAGCCATCCATTTCAAATTTTTATAGAAAATTGTGTAGGCAGCATCAATTATGCCTGGGCAAATTTAGACTAATTAATGGGTTGACTAAGATAATTATTGAAATTTGTCTGTGGATGAAAAGAGGAAAGATGAGCCATTTAAATTCCTTTTTGTGTGTGCCTGACGACTATTTCTAAAAGAATGAGCCCACTGGGGAGTGTATAAAGTGGGAGTGGCCCAGCGCTTTGCTGGATATGATGACAGAGTAACAAGGCAGATGTTTCAATCAACACGCCAGCACTAATGCCTTAAAAAGTCCAATATGCATAAACACATATGACATGTACCTTATACAGAGAAATACGTAATTTATTGGGGGTCAACAAGGTGCAAGAGTTCCTCTCGATGTTTTATGTATGTTATTATCTCTCATCTATATAAGGTAACCCCAAGAAGAAGGTATCACCATCCCCAATTTACAAATGAGGCTCCTGAAATCTGGAGACATATTAAATAGCTTACCAACTTACACACACAGTAAAGGAGGAACTGAATCCAACTCCATGAGCTCTATCTCTTCAAAGACGCCTCCCTGGTGGAATTCACTTGCTGTAGTGAGGAGGCCATGCTCCAACCAGACTTGGACTCACTGAGAAATGCCTTCCAAAGCAAGAGTTTGACTTAAATGATGATGGGTATGTCATTCTCCTTTCCTTCTAGGCACACCAATAGTTTGAAAAATATTTTCTGGTTTGTTTGTTTGTTTGTTTTTTCTCATTCCAAAGCCCTAAGGTTGGGCAATTTCTAAAAATTTGATCTACCTGTAATGGATGAAGCTTGGTTCCATGCTGAGGCAGTTCCAAAGTGGTTGTTCCACATGCTGGGGTTGAGGTGGGCCCCTTTGAACCGGTCTTAGTTTGTGCCTAGACAGGAGACAGTGTGGTTCAATAGGGAGAGTCTTGGCTTTGTATCAGAAAGACACCCGACTCTGCCATTTCCTGGCTGCGCGATTGTGGATGGGCCATCTGTTCCTTTGATTCAACTGATAGAAACCCAACTCAGAAATCCTAACCCAAATAACAACTCCGTGGCTCATATAAGTAGAAAGTTTAGGGTTATGACTTGCCCGTGTCTCTCATTTTCTCCCTTTGCCCTCTGCCATTCCCATTCTCACCCCCAGCGTTGCTTTTCTCTTTATCTTCATTTGCCAGGGGTCTGCTCCCTTCAAGAAATTGCAGGGGTGGTCAGGAGATACGCCTTGTCTTTCATGGCAGGCTCTCAGTGCCCTTGCTGAGGTCACGAACTGACCCCTGTGTCAGGAAAACTGAGAAGGTGATAAGCAGCTCACCAGGAGAACACAGAGAAGGAGAGTTACAATTCACAAAAGCAAGGGGCATACAGAAGACAAAAAATAGATCATTTTATTTACTGTGCAGCTATCATTTCATCAGCTACAAAATGGGCTTGAGATTTATCGTGTAAGCTTCGTTGTCAGTATAAAGGAGAATAAATGGGGAGTGCTTGTCATATAGTTGTTATTCAATAAAGGGCTCCCTGGATTTTTGAATTTTGAGCTAGCCCACAGTAACCCTCTAAAATTACAAAATCTCAAAGCATTCACAGTTCATGCCCATATTTTAATTTGTAGCAGTCTGGTCTTTGTTAAGCTCTTTTGGCTAAGTTAAAAATTATTCATTTAATGGATTCTTGAGATAGGTCTTTGAGATCAAAATGAATCAGGGTGGATCTCTGCCCTTGAGCATGTCTAAACTGAGTACCACAATTTTTCCCAGTGGTGTTGAGATAGCTAGCTCTAGGTATACCTGATCAATGGGAGAGAAGGTGGAGGGCCACAGCGGGCTATTGGAAATTGTCCATAACACTAACTGCAACCTTTCCCTTCCATTCCGCAGCTGTGGTGAGGGGCTGCTACCGAGGGAAATGTCTTTACACAGGGTTCTAGGCAGATGAGAACGTGGGTACCTCTTCACATGGATAGCTTTGCAATAATAGTTCAATATTTCGTTCATAGAGGTAAGGTGAACCTGACTTTCCTTTTGACCTCTAGTGCAGGTATTGAGTTAGTGATATACATTCTTTTATGACATCTTATCACAATGGTGCAAAACTCCCCTCTCTTATTTCATTTATTTGGTCATTCCCATATATCCCTGTTCCCCTCCCCATCCCCACTGTCTTTAATGCATTTAATTTACATTCTTTTGTGTTCTGGAAAAATGCACTCCATTATTTTGAGTATTTTATTAAATTGACACAAATACATAACTTATAACTGATTCTTTTTCCCCATAATTTTCACTCAGCAATATATATATTTTTAAAGTTTTATCTGGGTTAGTATATACACATTTCCCTCATTAGTTCTAATCTTTGCACTATATTCCACACTTTTAAAAATCTATTCCCCTAGAATGGGTGCCTCGATTACCTCCAAATTACCCTCACCACACATAACGTCCTGACACTTGTCGACTGTGAGTAGTCCTTTGGGCTATAAATGGGGGTTTGGATTTCTGGATCCTGGATTATATTCTTGGACTAAGTAACTGAAGATGGTTTTTCAAAATTGCTACGCTAGTCTCCTCGAGTTGAGGTTGAGTGTTTCCACACCCCACAGTTCTGCTATGTAGCACTGTCTAGCATTCTTATATGTTTGCCAACCTATTGATCTGTGCGTGCCAAGGATTCAGAAGTCGCAGGGCGGGGCATCTGTGTGGTGAAAGCTCCCAAGGAAGGGACAGTAGGGTGGCAGGTTCAAGTGCTAAAACATTTAAGCAAACGCAGCTTGCCTGTTTTCTCCCCATGGCCCTCACCATTGCTGGCCCAAAGGGAGGGAATGCAGGCCACTGTCTACTCACCTTCTGGCTCTGTCCAACTCTCTTCCTACCTGCACACCCCTGTCCCCACCAGGTGACTGTGTCTTCCACTATTGTTCTACTAGAGGCCCGATGCACGAAATCCGTGCAAGAGTAGGCCTTTCTTCCCCTGGCTGCCAGCACCAGCTTCCCTCTAGCCCCCCGGGACCCAGGCTTTTCTCCACCTGCCAGCAGGCACCCAGGACCCGGGCTTCCCTCTGGCCCCAGCTTTGTCTGGAAGGACATCTGGTCTAATTAGCATGCTACACTTTTCTTTTTATAGATGTGGATCTCTATGGAAACTGCAGATGTGATCAGAGGGGTCAGCCAGGTAGGAGCATCCCCAGGGTGGCAACGTGCATCGAAAGGCAGACAGGCTTTCGGCATTTGCTCAGAGGAGAGGAAGGCAGCTACTAGTGCCTACCATGGGACATCTCAGTGCTAAGTCCTGTGCACCTTCACTTTGTTCGCCCACTGGAAAGCCATTGTCCTCAGTTTACAGACAGAATTGAAGCTGACAGAGGACACGTGCCTGTCCACATATAGGCAAGAAAGCTGGGACCATGAAAGCAAACACATCTAGAACATTCTCTATGACCCAGATATTCTTGAGGCACCTTCTATATATTAAGGCATTTATCTTTCACAATAACCCCATGAGTAGGTGCTATTACAATCATCCCCATATTATAGATGAGGTAACAGAGTCACCAAGAGGAAACTGGCTCAAGCTTGCATAGCTAGGAGCAGCAGAGCCAGGTACCACCCAGACTTTATTCTCTTAATGGTGATGCTCACCCATATACCAGGCAGTTGCACACCCAAAGCCAGACACTGCCCTTCCTGCCCCAGCCCCAGCCTATGCCTGCCTTACGGGTGGATATTGGACTGAAAGTTACCAGGTGCCTTGTCAGCTCCCTCTGTGGCTTTGAAGAAGATCCAGGGTTGGAGCTGGAGTACACCCACGTCTGATTACCCAGTCCTGCAAAGGAACACTGAGTTTGTGGAACAGGCCAGCCTGAATTCCTCTGCTTGATTTTCTGGAATCAAATTAGGCTGGTGAATAGGCCAGTGGCGTGTTCATCAATTTCTCAGCCTTCCCTTGGAACTGGGCCTGATTTCCTCGGCCTCCCACAACGCTGCCTGCTGTTTACTGAGCAAACCAGCTCCCGGAACCAACCTCACTCTAGTAATGCAGCCGGGCAGCGTGGTGGAGGGAAGATTACAGGTATTAGAGGCCATTTAGGATCATTTAGAATCGAGCTGTTTTCTGAGCAGCCAATTAATCCAGTTGCATTAAAGAGAGCTTCTGGGGCTCCGGCACCTCCCTGTATTAAGGGGGGGCGGGGTTGGGGAGGCTTCTGTTAAATGACTTTGTAGGTAGCGCTGGGGCTCAGTGGGGCATTTTTTATGGGGGGAGGAGGTGGGGCCTCTCCCCTGCCCAGAGCTATAGATCTGCTTTCAGAAGGGGGGAGAAGTCTGTGTTAAAAGGATTGGTTTGTACCCGGAGCCCCAATGTTGAGCACCTCCCAGGGTCTCATGACAGAAGTTGGGGGGATGGTGTCAGGTCTGGGGAGATGGCCTGGGGCCCAAAGCGGCAAATGCACTTCGCCGGGGCCTTCTCCTTCATTAAAGATGGAGCGGGACATCGCTGGGGTAGCCCTTTTCTAGAGGGATGTGAAGGGATCCTGAAGGACTGTAGGGTGATGTCATTCCCTGAACGCCTACCAGGTGCTGAGCACTTGTGCACCATTTTATGAGCCTCAAGAACGATCTTATCATGTAGGGACTACAGAAAGGAAGCTGAGGCTCAAAGAACTTAATGAACTTGGAGCTTGAACCCCAAACCCATACTGGTTGACCCTGCACCCCAAGCTATACTTATATCCATGGGTCTGTATCCAGGAGGCTTTGTTCCCTCCCCAAGCGTGAAACAGGCAAAGGGTAGCACAGCATGGCCTCCTCTCTTTCCTGCAGCCTCGCCTGTCCCCAAACCAAGTTATGCAGCCTGTAACTCTACCAGCTCTTCCCACACTGCAATACCTTGTTCATGTGGGCACCTACCTCCCCAAGCTCCCAGGAGGATAAGGGCCCCTCGTCATGCCTCTCTATCTAGCTTCAGCATCTGGCAGAGAGAGAAAAGCTCTGTTTCTTGGATAACACATGCTTCGTTGAGTCTTTTCCCTATTCTCTATTTTGATTTCCCTTTCAGCAAAATTAGAGGGGTAGCTACATGCTGAGGTCTGGGGTGCCCTCCATCTCTGATGTGCTATGAGGCTGCATCTGTAGGGCTGTTGGAAGGTAGCCAACATCTATCCAAAATGAAAACTGTCTCGTCTTAGAATGAGTGAGTATTCCCCCGGGGCACTGGGAATCCTTGCTCTGCGGTTTGTCTCTGGCGTGTGGTGTTATTCTTGAGCATCTACCCATAGTCTGGATTCCACTGGCAGCTACTTGTCCTCAGGGTTGGCTGTCCTCCAAAATGAAAGTGCTAGGAGCAGGAATCAAAAGGGCCTGGGAGCCAAGAGGCATGCAATATGTATTTATTAAATTAGTGCTTGATAATGCTGTTAACTTTCTTATTAATGTCCCCCACTGTGCGTCAGGCACATCCACACTCCCCAAGTAAAAACAATAATCAATCAGATGGTAATCAACTTATAGGGGCCTCTCTTCTTTTCCAGTTTCTGGTATGCCCTTCTGACTATTTATAATCCCTTTTAACTAAGTAGATAAACTGTCCTTTGTTCACCCGCGTGGCCCAGGTCAATTTTCAATTTTCTATTATCTTTGTTCACTAATTGCAAAATGCTAATAACATTTCAGAACATCTTAGCCTAACTTAAACAGAGAAAAGTTAACTCCTGAAGAAAACTACAGTTGGCACTTCAGCATATATGAATACCTCCCTAACCTTCAGATGTGAAGTTACCAACTTGCCTAGAATCCAAAATGGTACTTCCAAACTTAAGGTGGGTCAAACCTGCATGCCACCAACAGGTAGCAGTCGGAGTTATACCTGGCCATTTACGCCTTAGGGATTAAGTAGTTTGCTCTCTATCTATCCAGTGTTTTCCTGTGTTTTGTATTGGGTTTGAAGGTGGGGGGCACTGTGTCATAGGGAAGATTCTAGGGCCATGCTTCTCCAACTGTGTTCCAGGAATCATGGGTATACAATTTATCTTGTGATTTAGTTCAAAAAGCAAGACCTTGGGCCCTACCCCAAACCCTACCAAATCAAAAGCAGTGCCTCTGGATGCCCGACGCTGTGTTCCGGGAATCATGGGTATCCAATTTATCTTGTGATTTAGTTCAAAAAGCATGACCTTGGGTCCTACCCCAGCCCTACCAAATCAAAAGCAGTGCCTCTGGATGCCCGACTTGTGTTACTGCTAATTTGAATGACTGAATCCCATCCTTCATTCCCTGTCCACTTGGCCCCAGCTCATAGTGTTGGGGTGATGACTGAATAAGCCAGTGGGTCAGAAAGAAGCCTTCAACCATGGGGAAAGCACAGGAATTCTCACAAACATGAAGAGGAAGACACAACACTGTACTCAGGGCTTCCCTTTCCCTATAATTGACCTGGTTAACTCCTCTTTTCCCCCAAAATCTGACCGAAAAGTCACCTTCTCTTCAAAGCTTTCTTGAGATCTCCAGGCTAAGCTAACTGCTCCCTCTTCAATGCTTACTCAGCAGTTTATACCTCCCTAAATACAACACTTAGCATAGTATCTGATTACCTGTGTCTGTCTCTCCCACTAGACTCCACACTCCTTACGGATGGCAGTCATGGTACATAGCACCTGATTTGCAGCAGACATGGAGTATCTCAGGAATGGCCAGCTAGACGAGTGAGAGAGGGTTCATAGCAGTGCTTGGTTGGACCCCATATTCTGAGAAAGAAAGTGATCCTAAGACTTGTGCTCTTCCTCCAAAATTATTTATCTGGTCTTGCTTCAGTGAATCATTTCTAGTGTCTCATTGAATCTATGAAAACTACCTCATTGGCCTGTGTACAAGCCCTGTCTTTCTCAAATAGATGAAATCAATTAGTAGCTAGAAGAAGCAAACAGCAAGTCTACAGCCTTATAAAGTCATCCAGTATCAACATAGGTCAATCTAACAAACAGCCTCAATTTGCTCATGGACCATGAAGGCTTTTAGCCAATATCAGGTAAAGAAATAGAGTGACAAGATAGCCCAGTGCCAAGGAGGAGGATGGGGATGGGGGTGCTAAATCTACCATTTCACAGTGGCTCAGGCACTAATATTTCAATAAAAAGTCCATTCCTTGCTCAAATGAGAAACCCACGCACGAAGGCATCTTTTGGACCTAATGAGTGGCTCAGGAGTAAGGTTATTTTATATTTTACTTTGAGCTGGGCGCCTAGAGGGTGTTTCCAAACTTGATAATGCATACTATAGCAACAGTAGGTTCTGCCTTCTCTCATTCTTCCTGCAACGTTTGTGGATGTTCTTGTCTGACAGCTGTCAGACAGCTCATCTGCTATTGGCAATGTCAGGGTGCACTCCTGCATATTATTCACCGAGATTTTTCAACCTCAAGCTGCCCTTTCGCACCTTGGCCAGACAGATCTTTTAGCTAACATTCTTTTGGGGAGTTCTTCCCTTCGTTCTTTTGAATCAGCAATTATATTGCATAAGCCTTTACAGAGGACCTGCAAAGTGCCATGTACCATGGTAGGCACTGTCTAACTCCATCCTACGGGCGAGGAAACTGGGTCAGGGTCATACAAGTAAACTGGAGCAAGTAAACGTGGAATAAAAACGGTCAGTCTTTTTCACTGATCAGGTTATAAACTTCTTTCTACAGGAACTAGGTCTGGCTGGAAGCATACAAGGATTCAAAAAGACAGTTGTGGCAAACTGATGAGTGACAGGACCATAAATGGATAGTGGCCGGGTTTTATTAAAAAAAAAAAAAATTAGGGCACAAGGCCAACAGGTGAGATGTACTAAGTTCAAGCGCCCAATTGTTTTTTTTTGTTTTTTTTAAATGAGACTATCCCAGAAAATTCCTGGAAAAATGGCCACAGTTCTGTAATGTTGAAGCTGAGAGACATCTAAGACTATACAGACGTAAAATGCAACTGATTTTATATCTCTATCTATTTTAGGGATTTTAAACTGTGATCTTATGAGAATAAAATGCAACTGATTTTATATCTCTATGTATCTATTTTAGGGATTTTAAACTGTGATCTTATGAGAAATCGGATAATAAACTGATTTTAGTTACTTTTTAGAGTTTGCATATCATTGTAATAAGGGCTACTTATAGCATGGTTCATCGTGAGGATGAAACTTGGAGTTACATGTAACACATGGTTCATCTGAGACCCAGAGTCAAAACATCCAGGCCAGGGACATCAGGAATGGTAAGGGACACAGAAATGTCCTTGGTTCTAGGAAAGTGTGTTTGAGTTTAAGAGTTCTTTCTTGCCTTTGACACAAAATATTTAGTCGTTCATTTTTTAATTCATCTTATTGAATACATACTGTATTCCGTGCATTGTGAGGGGGTGTTTGGCGTTTATTAGTGAACATAAATAAAGACTACTGGATGCCCTTAGCATGTATACAGCAGAGTTATTTGGCCTGTTTTGAGATCTGTGAAGGCTACCCAAGCAAATGAAATTTAGGCTGAGTTCTAAAGGGTGAATAGGCATTGAAAAGCAAATCGTGATGGAAAGATATTCTAGGCAAAAGGAACCAAATATGCAAAGGCTCCGGGGCTGGAAGAAGCACGACACATTCCAGGAACAATAGGAAGACCAGTTTGAGTAATGGTTCAAATCAGAGGGTCCAACAGAGCCAGATCATGGGCCTGCTAGGCCACGTTAAGAATTTTGTCTCCGACCTAAGAACGAAGGGAAACCACTGAAGGATTTTAATCAAGAAAGGGACATAGTTTTACATTTCAAAATATGTTATATTCTACTAGCTAGAACTTGAAATTCATTTTCCATAGAAATTGCTTAATGGTAGTTCTGTGAAGCCAGAAGAATGCTCTTAGCACAATGTATCCAACTAGACAGCCTATTGAAAAGCTGGCCTTGGTTGCCAACTACCATTTATAACTAGGTTTCTACAAGAAAATGCATTCCAGATTCCAGACAACCTAATTACAAATGACATTTGGGTGGACAGCCTATAATCTACTTAGACTTGCGAAAAGCCTCGAACATTTTCCATATCAAAGGTTGTTAAGAAAGGTGAGTAATAGATTTTTGATTGTGAGATGGCAGAACAAAGATCCTCTGCCCCCTTCTGCTCTCAGAAATTAACCCTCCATACAAAATAAACATCTGAAGAAAAGAAAATGCACGTACTATTGTAAAACGAGGGAGAATATGTCCTGCTGGACAATACCTGTGAGGAAGGAAGGACCGCAGTGTGCATATCAAGGCTGTGGTCAGGTGCAGGGAGAAGACTTCTGAGGCTGCAGATCTCAAACAATGTCAGCAGGACAGTTTGTGAGATTGGTAGTCATGTAACCTAAAGCCAGTAATCCCTTCAAGGTCAAGGTCAGGAATAGAGAACATAGGGGTGGAACAATTCCTGGATACGATTTGGCACCACAGAGAAGCAATGAAAGAGCAACTGGACAAAGAACCAAAGAGGCAGCCTGTTAGTGCATCAGGGCAGCAGAGACTGAGCCTGAGACATTCATTGACTTTTGCAGGTAAAATAATTGATGTACACACTCAGCACTTTGCACCATAAGGAATTTTACTGTGAATTAGAGAGGATTCCCACTAGCTTAGAACATGGCCCTGCCCCACATCCAATAAATAGCTAAAGTAAGTAAAACTTGCCTCAATTAAAGGTTGGTGATAATAATTACCTGAAAAAGGAACTAGTGCAGATTTTACCAGTATATAAAGATAATATAATAAAACTGAGGAAATGAATGGAGAGAAGGCAAGTAAACACACACACACACACACACACACACAGAGTTAGAAAGCATATTACTACAGTTAAAATGAAAATTAGGACCAAATGTATTACCATTAATTCAGAAAGAAAATTAAGCAATTACCTCTTTATACCAAAACTCAATACAGAGAAAGATCAAGTAGGAGATAAAGCATGGTCTTGCTTATATTAGGTGGTAGAGCAAAATAAAACTTTACAGAAACAAAGGAGCCCTATGTGAAGCATTTAAAAGGAACGTGAGCAGTCCTACGAATATTAAAGAGCACGAATAGCAGTGGGGAAAACAAAATGGAAATCAACAGAACATTGAAAAGCATTAGAGGGAAAACAATAAGCAGGGAAGAGAAAGGAGATCCAGTATACACATGATTGGTGGCACCCAGGGAGAGAACTAACAAAATATAATAGAAAAAAAATTCAAAGATAGGAAACCAAGAATATGGCCCAGGAATTACAGAAGACTCAAATCTAAAGGATGAAAAATCACACTATGTTCTAGAAAAACATTACTCAGATTATTCAAAATAAAGGTGTATCAAGGTAAAAATCAATGGATTTAAATTCTAAAGAGCCATTTGTTGGTACAAGCAAAGATTTCAAGTGGAGTATAAAAGAAAACGGCTTTTCCATGGAATCATTAAATGCTAAATGACAGTAAGATCATATCTTTAAATGTTTCGGAGGAATAAAGTTTGATCCTCAAAATCTGTAATTAGCTAAACTTCCATTTACATATAAATGCAAGAGACAGACATTATTGAGCACAGGATTCCAGGAGCACAATATTCTATGAATATTTCTCGTTAAATTATTAGAATATAAACTTCAGCAAACAACAGATAACTAGATTCAGTGTTCTCTGCCTACCCTTTTTGCTGTAACTTCTTCATTCAAAAATCCCTCATTTCTCGCAATTAAAATTAAAGAAATGGAAATGTAGTAATTACCCTACTGACTTCCACTATAACCAATATTGAAAATAAGGTATTCTTCAAAAAATCTTCCCTTAACAATAACCTATTTGCTAGAAAATCACAAGTGTGCTTTTAAGTGAATAGTTATGCTGTGTAATTAAAGGTAATATTCAGGGACAAAGTGAAAAGAGAGCCAAGAACAGAGGAATAAGTGAATGTAAAGCACTGCTTGCCCTACGGGAATGTCTCCGTTTAAAAAACAACAACCTGGAGCCTGAACTTTAATAGCAGGAAGGCCCCATCTTCAATAAAGCTAACACACTTGAAATGGTATGCCCTCAGCAAACAGCCAAAGAGAGGGAAACAAATATTTAAAGCACTAAAAAAAATAATAAATAAAAGGAATAATGGATCAAGAAAGCCCCAAATGTTGATGAGGCATAGTAGAAAAATATTTAAATATAATTTAGATACGAAATTACAAAATCAATGGACATGTTATGAAGGAAATGAGACATACATAGGAGGTGAACTAATGACCTGGAAGATAGAAATTAATAAGCTATCTAGAATATACACAGGAAGACAGAAAAGGCAAGCATGAAAGAGGGGTGACAAGAGAGGCTCACATAGATATTCTGTAACTGGAATCTGGGGAAAGGCAATAATCAAAGAGAATTGGCTAAGGACTTTCTGGAACTGATAGACTATGATTCTCAGTTTCAAGTATCCCAGTAAATTCTAAGCAGGATGAATTTAAAAAACAGATTAAAAGACCTATAGACTTATTATAGAAAATTTCAGAGAACCAGAAGTTCTCCAAAAGAGGCAGGAAAAATAAATAGACTGCAGTACCATAGAATGACCAATCAGAAGTAGCTTGCTCATTAGCATCAGTGGAAGCCAGAAAACAGCAAAAAATCTGCAAACTGCAGAGGAAGGTAGAAAAACACACACCTTTATTTGCATACATGATAAAAATCTCCATATAGGAAAGTCAAAAGGTTTTAGTTCAGGAAAGAGGAAATCAAGTCATCCTACAATAAAGGATTAGTATGCAAGAAAGAAAGGTGAGTGACGACATTTGGTAAATAGAATAGAAAAATCTAAATAAAAATGGACTGTGAAAAAATAATAATGCTCCTGTATTGTGCATGTATTGAGAACATGATAGAACTAAACTATTGGATAATAACATTCAAAGTGGGAAGGAGTTAATTGAAATAAGGTGTTCTAATATCCTGGGATTATTTGGGAAATGGGGTCGATAATATTTAGACTTGATATAAAATAAGCATAATAAAATTTTAACTACAAGATATAGATATAGCCCTAGCTGGTTTTGCTCAGTGGATAGAGCGTCGGCCTGCAGAGTGAAGGGTCGCAGGTTCAATTCCGGTCAAGGGCATGTTCCTTGGTTTCGGGCACATCCCCAGTGGGGGGGTGAGGAGGCAGCTGATGGATGTTTCTCACCTCTATCCCTCTCCTTTCTTCTCTGTAAAAAAGTCAATAAAATATATTAAAAATAAAAAGATACAATATAGATTAATATCCAAAACAGCAGAAAGAAAATTGAATTATGGAGAGGATAAAAATTTATTTTGAAATTTTAGGACAAAGTAAAATACAAAACTAGATAAAGAACAAACACCATATTTATTAGTAACCATAATAGATGTCTGTGATATTGTAGTAAACTCATTTATTAGGAGGGAAATTGTCAGATAGTTGTTTAGGAAAGAAAAGGAAAAGCAACATACTAGCAAATGAACACTGGTGACTTAGTTTCTGATTATTACCAAATTCCCTTACACAAACAGACAAAATATTTAAATAGCAAAACAAAAACCCATGGATAATATCTATGAAATACCTCGGTGAGAAGCTGTCCTCAGGAGCTACAAATTATGAGTGGGAGGATCAAACCACTGACAACCAGGATAGTCATCACTGAGATACAAATAAAATTTCTGCACTTTACAAGAAAATAGCCAGGCCGGTGTGGCTTGGTGGTTGAGCGTTTACCCATCAACCAAGAGGACATGGTTTGATTCCAGGTCAGGGCACACACCCAGGTTTCAGGCTCAATCCCCAATAGGGGGCATGCAAGAGGCAGCTGATCAATGATTCTCTCTCATCATTGATGTTTCTACAAAAAAACAACAAAAAACAAAACAAAAACAAAAGCAAAACTAAGTCAACCAAAAGGAAAGACGATCAGATTATTATCTGACCAACAACTACAAAACCTGTGTGGTTTCAGGCGAGGAGAGAGAAGCGAGCAGTGTGGAATATACGGTTTCCAAAATAAAAAATAGCCAACAGGTGCCCACTGGAAAGGCTGAAAAGGAGCTTGAGGATGGTAGCTGGAACCTGGGATCGATCTTGCACACTGCAACAGTGGATGAAAATAAAGGTTAACAGTAAAGTGTGAAGTGTCTGGAGCAGATTGGACCCGTGAACCCGCAAAAGTAACCAGCCCAAGCTCTGTCCCAGGAAGAAGTACTATAATTAAGAATCTAAACTGCGCAGCACAGAGACAATAGTTGCAGGAAATGGAAGGTCCAAATAAAAGAGCTGGAGAGAAACAGGGCTGGGAGTCTCATAGGGGAAGCCATCAAACTCTTGAATATGATACAAACTTGCAAAGGGGAGAGCTCTGTGGAGTTAAATTAAATGTGAGGCTGCATCCTTGTCTAAATGTTCAGGAAAACTACTTTCACATAAAAGAGAGGACAGAACATGATTGGAATCGGAACACATACCCAGTAACATCCAGGAAAGGAATAGCATTCCCCCCAGGCAATAAAAGCATGGCAGCTAATGTGGCTACGCATCCGATGAAAACGATAATACACTGTTTCAAAACGTGCTGAAGAGAGTAAGACAATGATATGAGACATGAAAGAACAGTACAAACCTGAATTAGAAAAAAACAAGAATGAGGTCTTAGGACTCGGGAAATAATTGGTAATTTAAGGAATGAATTTCAGGATTGAAGACTAAACTAGAAATGATCCAGGAGTAAACCAACCAGACAGTAGGGCCTGGGGAAAAATAGGTTGAAGGAGGAAACATACAAAAGAAAGAGATAAATGGATTAAAGAGAACATGGCAGAGTTAGAGGACAGGATGAGCTCATCATAGCTATAGTAGAGTCCCCAGAGGAGACAAATATCAAACTTACAATTCAAAGAAAACTTCCTGAAATAACAAATCAACTGAAAATTACATACTGAAATGGCCAACACTGAGGTATATTTTAGTCTTTTTTTTTTAACTTAAAAAAAAAGAAGAAAAATCTTATGTGCTTCCAGGCAAAATGACTAAGTTATATATAAAGAAAAGAAAATCAGAATATTATCAGACTTTTTGATAGCAATGTTTTGTGCCAGGGGGAAATGGAGCAATATATTTATGATACTCAAGTAGAGAAAATGTGAGCCAAGCATTTTATATACAGCCAGGCTGACCTTCCAGCATACAGACTACAGACAAATGGCTATCAACATGCAAGAATTAAGAAATAGTGTTCATCCGGAGGGCAGCCACAGAGTCTGGGAAGGGTCCCTGGAGCCAGAGCTGCCGTACCCCCTCCTTTTTCACTTCCCGTTGCAACCAATAAAGGCTGTTCATACCATTAAAAAACTTTTTCCACTTTTATGGAAAAAGTATAGTATAAAATGGCTATCTGCTCTGACTATGTACATTCAGTACAATTATTAAAAATGCAGAAATACAGCCCTAGCCAGCTTGGCTCAGTGGATAGAGTGTCAGTCAGCCTGTAGACTGAAGGGTCCCGGGTTTGATTCCGGCCAAGGGCACATGCCTGGGTTGTGGGCTCGATCCCCAGTAGGGAGTGTGCAGGAAGCAACCTATCAATGATTCTCTCTCATCATTGATGTTTTTGTCTCTCTCTCCTTCTCCCTTCCTCTGATACAGCCCTAGCCAGCTTGGCTCAGTGGATAGAGTATCAGTCAGCCTGTAGACTGAAGGGTCCCGGGTTTGATTCCGGCCAAGGGCACATGCCTGGGTTGTGGGCTCGATCCCCAGTAGGGAGTGTGCAGGAAGCAACCTATCAATGATTCTCTCTCATCATTGATGTTTTTGTCTCTCTCTCCTTCTCCCTTCCTCTCTCAAATCAATAAAGAAATATATTTTTAAATACATGCAGAGATACAGAAATAGGGTATATAAGAAAACTGTACTGTTGTAAAAATCAAATTATTGGAGTTAGCACTGGTATCATTACTGTTATCCTGAGACTGTTAAGCATACAATATGGAAAAAGGCACATGAGAGATTATGTGATATCCTAATTGTGTTTTAGTCTTGTCGCCTTGAGAACCAGGATTCTTGGTAAAGAAAAGCAATACGGATTTAAGATAGGAGAGGTAGAGTAAAATCCCTGCAGTCCTGAATTTGAGTCAGAAGTGTTATTATGAATTCAAGAGCTATTTTATCTCAACTTCGTATGAAGTGGCCAGATTGGTAAGACAAGAGTGAACACAGCTGGATTGGGGTTGGAGGTGGAAAACTTAATTGATAGACTAGATAGATAGATAGGTAGGTAGATAGATAGATATAGATGTGTGTATGCATGGATTAGTATTCATACATGTATTTCCAGGCTTTGTCTGCTTGTCTGCTGAGAAGACCTAAATGCAATGACACCCCAGTAACAATGAACACGGGGAACACCAAGATCTTGGTTTCTAAATACCATTCTTCCATAAAAAAGGAGTTGGGCCTCCTTACACAAGTAGTTGATTTCAGAGTTGGAGCAGAGAAAATATAGGATGAAGACAAAACAATGACCCAGTATTTTAATAGATAAATGACACTGGGGAACAGGGAGTAAATGGAATGAAGAGGGAAATCTGGACTAGAAGAGACTTAAGGCATCTCTTTTTTTAAAAAGAAATATATTTTTATTGATTTCAGAGAGGAAGAGAGAGGGAGTGGGAGAGATAGAAACATCAATGATGAGAAAGAATCATTGATTGGCTGCCTCCTGCTCACCTCATGACCCGGACATGTGCCCCGACCTGGAATCAAACTGTGACCTCCTGGTTCATAGGTAGGTGCTCAACCACTGAGCCATGATGGCCGAGTAAGACATCTCTTTTAATACAAGCAAATAAAAACAGGGGATAAAACAGTAAACTGTGGTGTTTGGGATAAATATTTAGAAGATACAGCTAAAAATAAAAGCAGAGCATAGTAATCCAGAGAGTCTGGATACTGGTTACTCTTTTGGGAAAAGATGGTTTGTGACTAGGAGGGCTTCTGGGCTGACTAGCAAAACTTATTTGTTGACCCAGGTGTTAATGTCAAGGATATTTGCTTCATAAACATTTATTTCTATCTATGTTCATATTTGCTTTATTCTGTTGTTTTTTTTATTTGTACTACATTTTACAATAAAAACTACATACTACTTAAGAGATACCTGCCAAACATAAGGAAAAAAGACTGGAAATAGAGATGAAAAATGGACACATTTTTAAAAATAATATATTATGGACAAAAATTAGCCAAAAGAAAGCCATTATAGCTATAGTAATATCAGACAGAACAGACCTTAGGCAAATATATACATATTTAAAAAAAGAAACTGATGATGAAATAATAATTCTAACTTTGTATTCACCTAATAAAGCAGCTTAAAACAAAACAAAACTTGAGTCTACTAAAAAGGAAATGTTTGAATGTACCACCGTAGTAGGAGGTTTTACACACATCTCAGTAATTGAGAAATCAAGCATATAAACATTACAGAGGATTTAAAAGATTTGAATAACAAAATTAATAGGATCTAACAGAAGTGTAAAGAGTCCTATATTTGGAAATGATATGCATATTCTTTTCAAGTACACATGGAAAATGTATAAAACTGATCAAATAATGCAACAAAATTTAACACCTAATGCAAACCCACATATTTAGAGATTGAGAGAGAGAAAAGTCAACAACAAAAAATATAACCCTATGTACTAGTAAATGTAGACACATAAATACTTTTTTGAAATTCCAAATATCCATTCATGGCTTAACAATGAAATTATTTTAAAATATACTCACCTATTATAAGTAAAACTACTGTAAACATTTGTTTATAGGTTTTTGTGTGAACAGTAGTTCATGCAGAAACTTGTATATGAATATTTATTACAGTTTTGCACTTAACAGCCCCAAACTGGAAACAACCCACATGTTCTCCTTCAGTGGGTGATGGTTGAACCAATTGTGGAACTTCATACCATGGAACACTACTCAGCAATCAGAGAATTGAACTACTGACACAGACAACAAATTGGCTGAATCTCCAGAGAACCAGGCTATCAGCAGTTCTCAACCTGTGGGTCGCGAACAATGAAAATACATCCTGCATATCAGATATTTACATTATGATTCATAACAGTAGCAAAATTACAGTTATGAAGTAGCAACTAAAATAATTTTATGGCTGGGTGTCACCACATGAGGAACTGTATTAAAGGGTCGCGGCATTAGGAAAGATGAGAACCACTAGCCGCTAAGTGAACAAATTCATCCCCAAAGGTTACACATTATATGACTCTAGTTACATAGCATTTTAGAAATGGTAAGATTTTCAAACAGAGAACAGGTTAGTGGCCGCCAGTGTTAAGAAGGGGATGAGCATGGGAGGGAAGTGAGTGTGGCTAGAAAAGTATCCTCCCTTGTGGTGATGGAATTGTCCTGGGTCTTGACGGTATCATGTCAAAAGCCGGGTGTGATATTGGATGAAAGATTTGCAAGATGTGAAATTGGGGGAAGGGCCAGGTAAAGGGCATCTGGTATCTTTCTGTAATATTTCTTAAAATTGGGTGTAAATCTACAATTATCTCAAAATGTAAGCATTTAATAGAAAATACATTTAACACTGTAGATTAAAGCATGAAGGATACAGTGAAAGCAAGATTTGTAGTCTTTAATCTTTATTTTTAAAAGGCCTGAAAGTTAATAAGCTAGTCTTTCAAACTAATGAGCAGGAAAAATAAACTATTAAACAAATTCAAAGAAAAAAGTATGGAGATAATTAACATAAGGATAGAAATTAATGAAACATTAAAAAAGTACCATAGAGAAGATGAACAAAGTCAAAAGGAAGAGAAATCACACACACACACACACACACACACACACACACACACACACAATATGATAAAGGAAACAATGATTAATCTACATATTTGGAAGAATTTAAAATATAAGAGGATATTATGGATAACCTTATTCAATAAATTTGAAAACTTAGAAGAAATGGACAATATCTAAGAGAAATGAAACACCAAGTTTCAATCAAAAAGAAGTAACTTGACTGCATTAATTGTGACCATTAACTAAATCTAGACATAGACAACAAATCAAAATAGTAGAAATACATCCAAAACAAAGGTATAAAATTATCCAGAGAAAGACCAGTTTTCCAATTAAATTTCTCTTTTTAATCTAGCTATACACTGATTAGAGGAGTCACAATTTAAAACATAAGATAATGGAAAGGAAGAAGATAAATGTGTGGAAGAGGGTATATCAGGAAACACTGCTTAAAAGAAAGCTTATATTGCCAGCCATAAATGTAACGATTATATACTGACAAATGTTTAATTTATCTTAATGATATAACCCATGCTAACTGAGTAAGCCGCTACTAATGTGACTTTAAAAATGTAAAGCAGCCCTACCCAGTTTGACTCAGTGGATAGAGCATCGACCTGCCCACTGAAGGGTTTTGGGTTCGATTCCGGTCAAGGGCACTTGCCTGGGTTGTAGGCTCGATCCCCAGTAGGGGGCGTGCAGGAGGCAACCGATCAGTGATTCTCATCATTGATGTTTCTGTCTCTCTCTCCCTCTCCCTCTCCCTTCCTCTCTGAAGTCAGTAAAAATATTTTTTTAAAAAATTAAAATGTAAAGCAAATGTTGGAATTACAAAGAGACCATAACACAAATAAGCCATTGTTGTGGGCAAAGTCAGCAAGTGATATTTTAATCTGAATAAAAGTGTCAGTATGAAGATTTGAACAACACAATTACAAAGTACCATAAATGGAGACTATGTATTCTTTTCAAGCATTAATAGAATTTATTTTTGAAAAGTAACCATATATTGGGCATGAATTAGTTCTGAACATGATCTGTATCACACAGACTGCATTCTATGATTATGAAGTAATTAACAAAATCAATAAAAATTAACTTCATTAGTGTCTGTATGGGGACTTAAATCCCCACTAAATTACTCAGGAGTCAAAGAAGAAATCACAATGAAATTTGGAAAATAGAACTGTATGATAATGAAAATAATATGTATCAACATACATGAAATGCAGTTAAAGCAGTAGTTAAGGGGAATTTAAGCAATGAAATGTTTATGTTAGCAAAGACTTAAAAGTTGAAATGTAACAGACTAAGCATTTCACTTCAAAGTTAGAATAATCAAACAATATAGAAAGGAGTAAATAATTACAATTGAGTAAAAGCAGAACTTAATTAAATGGAGTATAGATGTATAATGGAAAAGGTTGACAAAGTGAAAGTTAGTCCTTTAATAAAAGCTGAAATAATTGATAAACCTTCTATTTAGGAAAAAGTAGAAGATACAAATAAAAACAGTATTACACATGAAAAGAAGACAATGTAAATGCATCAGTTATATAAAAGAAAATATAATCTTTAATCTGAAAAATTTGGTGAAGTAGGCATATTTTTTAAAATTATAAAAAGTGAAGAAAAACAAAAAATCTAAATAGTCCTAAAAATATGAAGTAAATAATTCACTTTATAACCATAAATAAAATATTAGGTCCCAATGGTTTAATAGGGAAGTTTTACCAAATATTTAATGAATAGGAAATTCAGATCTTACACAAAATCTTACAGAGAAGAGAAATAGCAGAAACTTTCTCCAATTGATTTTACATAGCAAATATAAACTTTATGCTCAAAGCAGATAAAGACACGAGAAAAGAAATTACAGTTTAATTGGCTCACAAACATTTAGAAACCAAAAATGTATTAGCAAAAATTTATTAGAGCCAGCCATATACAAAAATAACATGATGACTAAGGTAAGTTCAGTTTTATAATGTTAGCTTATTATGGATAAACTATTAAAGTAAATATAACAATTTGCCAAAGTTCCTATAAATAAGAAATATTAAAATTCCAAGAATAGGTGTATTCTGACTAGAATTCTTACACACTGCAAATGAATTTTTTAAAATTGCTACAACCATTTTGGAAAACCAGAATTATATGTCAGGATCTTTTAAAGCTAAACATATGCATACCAGCAAATCTACTCCTGGGGACAAATGCACAGAAATGAGGGCATAAGGACACAGATAGACATACTCAGAAATGTTCTTGTCCCCTCAAACTGGAAACTATTTTAAAAAATCTATCAACATTAGGATGCATAAATTATAATCTATTTACACAATGTAAATCTATACATAAAAGAAAATGAACAAACTCTAACCACACTCAGCATGGATATATCTCACAAGAACATAATATTGAGGAGAGAAAAAAAAGCTAGACATTGAATACATTTTGTACAATCCCATAAGTGTCAAAATATGTAAAATGGATTTATCTAAAAGGGGGGTCATTATAGTGGTCATATTTATATGGGGCCATCTCTAGTTGGGGGGCAGTTCTCATGTCATAGTGATGTTTCAATTCTTTATCTGGGTGCTGATCACATGGGTGTGTGCTCTTTGAAAATTCATAAAGCTGTACACCTGTGACTTGTGCACTTTCCTGTACATTATACTGCAATAAAAAGTTTGTAAAAGCTGGGTGGCTCAGTTGGTTGGAGCATTGTCCTGTACACCAAAAGGTTGCAGGTTTGATTCCCAGTCAGGGCACGTACCTAGGTGTGGGTTAGATCCCATTTTGGGGATGTGCGGGAGGAAGTGTTTTTCTCCCACATATCTAATCTCTTTCTCTCTCTCTCTCTCCTCCCTCCCTTCCCTCCTTCCTTCCCTCCCTCTCTCCCTCCCTCCCTCTCTCCTTCTCTCCCCTTCTCCCTCCCTTCTTCCCTTCTTCTCCTTCTCTCAAATCAATAAACATATCCTCAGGTGAGGATAAAGAAGTAAGTTATATATTTATACCCCAAATTCAAACAGAAAAGGCATCCAAAAATGATAATAAATACAATAAAGTAGTACCTTTCTAGGACTGAACATTTTTGTCCATGATCCTTATGAAGAAAATCATAACATTCTATTGAAAGGGATTAAACATTACCTAGATAAATAGAGATATGTTATTGGATAGAAAGACTCAATGTGTTTAAGATGTCACTTCTTCCCAAACTAATCTATGGATTCCATGGCAATTAAAATAAAAATCCCAATGCAACTTGATGACTGGATTTTCTAATATATACGGAAGGGGATATCCAAGAAAAGAAAACCATGGAGGCTGTTGCCCTCCCAGTGATGAAGGCATACTATAAATAGAAATTAAGAGAAATTGATACAGGGATAGATAAATGGAAAAGGATAGAAAGTCCAGGAATAAGCCTATATCAATAGGGAACTGGTTTGTAAATGGGAAGAGAAAAAAGTCCAGTATCTAACAGTAGCATAGTTGATTATCCACATGGAAAAGTTGATTTAAATACCATCTCTCACCATGCATAGAATCAATTCCTGATGAAGTAAGAACTCATATGGAGAAAGGAAACTTTATATTTTAAGAAAAATATAGAGAAAGTACTTTATGACTGTGGGTTAGAGAAAGATTTCTGAAATATTATACAAATAGTAACGTTGATAAATTAAAATCTACTAAAATGTTGAGTTCTTGTTTCTCAAAAAGGCACCCCAAATGAATTAATAAGATGAGCCACTCACTGGGAGAAAATGTTTGCAATAGACAGAGCCAACAAAAATAAGTATCCAGAATGTACTGGATCTTAGTGAATCAATAAAATAAAGGCATTTAAAAAGAAAATTAAAAATGATCAAATAATAGACATTTCATAAAATAATAATGGCCACAAAGAATTGAAAAAGTGCTCAATTTTATTGAAATCTTAGAAATAGATATTAAAAGTACTGTGTGATCTGATATCACATTCGACATGTAAAAAAATGTTACAAAATCTGAGGTCAAACATGAGCAAGGATGTGGAGCAATAGCTGGTACCCTGCTAGAGGGAGGGATAAACTGGTAAAAACCCCTTGCCTAAGATTAGGCATTTTATTATCCTATATAATAAAAGCCTAATATGCTAAATGTCCGGTCGTCTGGTCATCCATTCAACCAATCAAAGTGTAATATTCTAATTATACGCTAATGCTGCTCAGTGGCTCGCTATGACATGCACTGATCACCAGGAGGGAGACAGACGACCGGTCGACCAGGTGCTATGACATGCACTGACCACCAGGGTCAGATGCTCTGACTGGTAGGTTAGCTTGCTGCTGGGGTCCGGCCTATAGGGACTGAGCGAGACAGACTGGACATGCCCTGGAGCCCTCCCCAGCTGGCCAACCTCCCGAATCCCTCCCCGGCCCTGATCATGCACCGGTGGGGTCCCTTGGCCTGGCCTACGCCCCCTCACAATCTGGGACCCCTTGGGGATGTCAGAGAGCCGGTTTTGGCCCAATCCCTCAGGCCAGGCCTAGGGACCCCACCGGTGCACGAATTCGTGTGCTGGACCTCTAATAAAGCTATAAAGATGGATATATCCTCCATCCTAGCCATTCCATTTAGGCTCACCTAAACAAACTTTCGTTCCTGTATATTATGGTTTATGCACAGATTATTTTTAGCAAATTGGTTTGTAAAAGCTAAAACTTGGAAGCACTCCAAATGGCCCATCAGTAGTAAAATGAATAAATCAGTTGTGATACTTACACTCAATAGGATATTATGCAGCAGTGAAAATGAGTAAATGATGATAGCTACAAATATCAAAGTGGGTGAGTTCCAGTGTTGAGAGGTAAATGCAAATTTTGTAGAATGCATTCATTAAGATTCCATTGACATAAAGGTAAAACAATAATTTGCATATTTATAAATATAAGTAATTGAAGGATTAGTACAAATTTTGGAATAGTGTATTTGCCTCTAGTTTAAAAAAAGGATATAAATTAGGGGAGGAAAACAAAGCTGAGGTGTTGATACTGTTCTGTTTCTTAAATTGTTGGTGATGGGTGTTCTTTCTATTATTCATTATTTAAACTTTATATATAGCAGGTATCCTATATAATAAAAGCCTAATATGCTAAGTGTCCGGTCATCCGGTGACCGGTCAACTGTTCAATCAATCAAAGCGTAATATGCTAATGATATGCTAAGGCCATTCAACCACTCACTATGACATGCACTGACCACCAGGGGAAAGATGCTCCAACCAGTAGGTTAGTTTGCTGCTGGGGTCCGGCCTATGGGGACTGAATGAGATGGGCCGGATATGCCTTAGAGCCCTCCCGCGTTCCCTCCCTGGCCCAATAGTGCACTGGTGGGGTCCTTCGGCCTGGCCTGTGCCCTCTTGCAATCTGGGACCCCTCAGGGGATGTCGGAGAGCCTGTTTCAGCCTGATCCCACAGGCCACTTCCCTCAGGAGGACGCCAGATGCAGGGCTCATGGCTGGTGAGTGCTGCTGCGGCAGTGCGAGCCTCTCCCGTAGCAGGTAGGAGCTGCAGGCGATGTTGGACTGTGGGTTTCGGCCCAATCACCATAGGCCACCCAAAGGGGCCCCACCCATGCACAAATTCATGCACCAGGCTCTAGTATAATAATAATAATGAGAGAATCCTCTCACAGATCACCATAGGCCACCCAGAGGGGCCCCACCCATGCACAAATTCATGCACCAGGCCTCTAGTATAATAATAATAATGAGAGAATCCTCTCACATGCCTCTCATGTAGAAGAAGAAATCAATACTAAAATTACAGAATAGCTAGAAAATTATAGTAAAACAATTTATTATCAGAACTGGTAGGATATAGCTCATGTGCACTCATTGACTTAATTTATACTCTTTCATGCTTAATGTGTGTGAATTAAGGACCTAACTCAAAAAATCATAATTTTGTCAACAAAATAAGCCAAAGGAAGTATAAGAAAGAAAATATCCAGAAATTAATAAATTAAGAAAAATAAATGGTATCTTCAAGGGTCTAGGAAGTAATTGGCACAATGAGTGATTTTATAGCTAGGAAACACCAAAAAAATCAATAGAAAACACAATAACAGCAACAGCAAAACTGCATAATTAAAAGAGTAAGATAGACCTAATGTACTGATACATCAAAAATCAAAATGCAGAACAAAGTATAAAATCAGCTTCCATTTTGTTAAAAAACAAATTTAAAAATATGTAAAAATGGTTTGTCAGTTTTTAAGTAAGACATATACCTCCATATGACCCAGTAGCCCAAGTCCCGAGTATTTATCTTAGAAAAAAATGAAAAGTTATGTTTACATAAAACTATGTACACAAATGTTTATAGTAGCTCTTTTCATAACTACCAGAAACTGGTGGCATTCAATAGGTTAATGGCTAAACAAACTATGTCCGCACATTGGAATATTACTCAGCAATAAAAATGAATTAGCTATTGATACACTCAACAACTGAGTAAATTTCCAAGGCATTATACTGAGTGAAAGAAGACAGGCTTACAAGGTTATATATTGTATGATTGCATTTACATATCCTTCTGGAACAGACAAAACTATAGTGAAAGAAAGTGACCAGTGGCTGCCAGGGATTAGATGTTTGGGGATAGAGGTTGACAGCAATATTATGACTATGAAGGGAGAGACCAAGAGATTTTTTTGGGATGATGAAGCTGTTCTGTATGTGATAGTGGTGGTAGGTACATGAAATGTATACATTATAATTTGTAGAATTTTAACCCACCACAAGAAATATTTTTTGTGATAATTTTAGAAATTATATGTATAATCTATCTATATAAAACCCTAATAAGCAAATAGACTGAATGGTGGAACAACCAGTTGCTATAATGCGCACTGACCACCAGGCGGCAGACACTCAACGCAGGAGCTGCCTCCGGCCCATAGGCCCCAACCGATGGCGGTGGTGGGGGGTGGGGCCAGCGAGTGGGCGGCACCAGGCCAGCCAAGGTGGATGCGAGTGGGGGCCCCCAATCGCCCCACCAGTTGCTCCACAGATCAGCTCTGATTGCTGGCCAGTCCTACGGTCCCTACCTGTGCACGAATTTCATGCACCAGGCCTCTAGTATATATATACTAGTGTATATATATATCTTTGGAAGACTGCCCCCCCCAAAATACTAAGCATATTTGCCTCCAAGGAGAGAAATGAAGCAGATAGCTCAGCTTGGGGAGAGGGGAGGATAGAGCCTTCTCCTGTTTACCCTTTGTACCTCCTGGATACTGTGTCTTGCTCAGCATGCTGTGAAAACTTTGGATGGTGATGTACACACTGTGTAAAATTAAATTTTGTCCTAAGGTAAAGAATGGAGGTTACTGTGGAGGAGAGGTGTTTTTCTGTTATTGGTAGGAACTTGGCCTTGGTTTTGAAAACAAGAAGCAGACCTGCAAAGTCAATGGGTATAGAACTTCTAGACAGAGATATACCTCACTAAGACATCGGTCTCTAAAAAATAGCCTCTTTACCAGTTTCTGATCATTTGTCACCAGAATCGTGGCAGTAATAGTCAAGGTGGGAGTATCCAATCCTGATCTCCAGATTTATTTTTGCGGTCCCCAGTTCAAGGGCTGCTCCAGGAATACGGTCAACACTTATCATCTGAGAACTAATATAATTTACTCTTCAACATGTTGACCGTCAGTATGTCATCAAAACTAGAGATGATGAGTTCTCTCTGAATAAGATGTAAGTCTATGTCCAAGCACCATTTAATTCCTCATCCCCTTGAGTTTCAAGTTCAGCTTCCCCCAGACTTCTCACCATTCTTGTCTCATGCTGGGTCTCTGCTGGGATAGTTCTGTTATGTAAATATCTGTATAATCTGCAGAACAGGGAAGGTTTTCATTAATGCTTTTGCTCAAGAGGTATTTTAAACTCTGAGATTTTACCAGGGCTCTCGCTGAGGAATGGGCCTTTCCCCTAATTCATTCTACAGAAAAATAGGGGAGTACAGCTTCCCCACCTGCCTGCAGGACCCACAGCTCTCTTTCTTGCATTCTGAGGGATTTCCCTTTATCCTCTTGCCAGCTGCCCCTGGGTTCTGCCCCTGTGTCTTGATTTCTTGCCCAGGGTGATAATGGGAAAGGTAGTTTTACTCCATCCTTTTGGCCTGGAAAAACAAGCTTCCTTAGTGGGGCGATCTGAGCTCCTGTGTGTTCATCATGGCACTCCTTGCATGGCCAGTGAGCATCCTGCCTCCCCCTGTGTATGTCTATCCTGGGGGCTCCTTTCTTTGTTGTTAACAGTTTATAGGGTTTAAATTCTTCCATGTGGAAGGCAAAACTGCAAATGAATTTTAACCCAACAAAGTCCCAAGAATTCATAAAAAAAAAAAAAGACCAAGCCAGACTATTCGAGAAGAATGTAGGCCACAAGCTCCTGTTCCTAGGGAATGCACCAGACCCAGGTCAGCAGAGTGGATGTTGGAACCACACAATGTGATTCGAGATTTACACAAGATGATGGTGCTTTTGCCCCTGGCACACCATGTGCCTTGAAGGTCCTTGTCTCTTGGACGTGGTAAAATCTAATTAGAAGCTGCTCTGTGCCCAGCACGGTGTTACATTTTCGCATTCTCAAATTCTTGGTTTTTCAGGGCAACCATGTTTTATAGATGGGGCTCAAAGGTGAGGTGACATGTCCCGCTGCAATAGAGGAGCTCGGTTTCTTGTTCCACAGCGTGTCTTCTTTCTTTACTGAGGGCTGTATCTCTTATGGGAGGGTCCTGGAGCTGCGGTGTCAGGATTGACGGAAACTACCAAGACCATTCTCTCCGAGAAGGAGTAGTTGAAAGCCACAGTGTGGACAGTACTGGGTATCCTCAGAGAGACTTCTCTAAGTGGATTCTCAATACATAGTTGCTAAATGGATGAGAGCTGATCATGCTTTACTATCCCTTCAATTTATACAATGGCAGGTGCAGTCTCCTTTTACAGAGAAGAGTGCAAAGGCTTGCAGTGATTGGCCTTAAACAATATAATTAGAGAAACCAGACTTATTTTTTTCTTTTATCAGTTACTGAGAAATGAGTCTATGGAACACCTCACACCACAAAGCAGTTCGACTAGAAACTTAAATTAAGGCAAGGGGTGTTTGGATAACTTGTGAGGGGCAGGTGTTCAACGTGTGCAGCCCGATGTCCAATCCAGAAGCCAAGTCTGCTAAGTAAAAACGGGCTTATGGAGCCAATCACAGCAGCAGTAACAGCTCACCTGCTTAAAGCATGGACCCTGGAGGCAGACTGTCTGGGTTCCAATTCCAACTCTGCTGCTTACTAGCTGTGGAGCCATGGGCAGGTGGCTTAACCTCTCCGTGCCTTAGTTTACTCAGCTATAAACGAGGTATATTCAGAGTAACTATGTTGGTACAGTTGCATTGAGGATTAAATTAGTTAATATTTTAAACCATTTAGAATAGTTCCTGGTTCATAGTAAAGTCTGTTTAAGTGTTTGTTAAATTAATTACTTTTTAAGCATCTTTGTGTTTCTCCCCAGCAACTTGATGAGGGATATTGTGTGCTATTTTACAGATTTAGAATTCAGTACAGGGGGCTCATGTGACCAACCTCCCTCACAGGGCTGGGATTCAAACCCAGCTTGAACCCAAGCCTGACCTACCCCCACTCTCAGCTATTCCTACAGGATGCTTGCATTGCAATCCACACCCGAGACCACACCTTCCCCTCCAACACTCAGGCACTACTAAAACAAAACAAAACAAAAATGGTATTTTGAGTGTTCTACCTTAGTCTTTTTTCCTGACATATCTAAAAGCCAAAATTAAAAGGGAAACAGAAAGATACAACACCGACACACACACACACACACACACACACACACACACACACACAGGCTAATTACTGATTTTATTAAAAACATCTATCACAGAACCACATAACCATGGTTATTTCAGGCCTGGGAATACAATGCACACCATTAAGCCATTTGATGATTAAAGATAAAAGCATGATTAAATATGTTAATGAAAGTGCCAGGCCGCGTCCAGATGCACATGGCGCATTGTCCTCGGAGAGGCCGGGTACCTTTGTGACCCTGTCGTGAACTTTCTTTTCACTGGATTTTCTAGAGGCTAGTTATTTTGTGCTAAAATCCTCTGGGTAATGACATTCTGTCTGATCCCGGGGGCTTGGCTGGCTACCCTGGCCTCCTGCCCTCTGGCTGCTGTCACGGCCCATTTTCATTTGTTTCTTAGTGGAATTGGAAACAGGGGCCCTGGTATGCTCCTACCAATTTTCTTTATTCTCAGGTCTGGAGGGAAGAGGACATAATGAAGGAAGGAGGGAAACAATATCCGTTAAGGCTCGCCATTGACCAGACATTGCACTGGGCACGCCTTGTGTTGAATCATTAGTTCTAGTTTATCCGATCTTTATCCTTATCACTATCTTGTCTTAACAGAGAAGGCCGGGAATCAGAGATGTTAAAGAACGTGGTGTGATTGTCATTAGTGGGATTCTCAAATATTTTTCGTTCTCCTCCTGAGCTAATGATAGGATGGCGCTTCTTTGCCATCTTGGGTGAGGTGTATCCCCGTGAGGGTAAGTGGCGGGTCTCATTGGTGGAAGCTGAAAGAGCTAGGTTATGAATCACCCTGTGTTCTTCCTCCGGACCCTTCTTCAGTTTGGGTCCACCTGTAATAAGGATGTGCACGGCCCACTTCCAGCCTGCCCGTAGACAGCAGCATGAGTAAGAAATGAGTATTTGTCATTTTAAACCACATTTTGGGGCTTGTTGTTTCTGCAGAGTAACCTGGCCTCGCCTGATGAATACACGTGGTCAGGGCCTCACAGCTTGGGTGGATCTGGGAACTGAGATGTAAATGCGGTTCTATAGTTTTTTATCAGAGACCTTGCTCTTTTTACTGCCCCAACTCTTTTTTTTAAATTTAAATTTGTTATTGTTGACACTATTGCAGATGTCCTCCATTTCCCCAGCTTTGCCCTCCTCCACCCAGCCCCCACTCTCACCCTCTGCCCGGGCCTTCCCCACTCTGTTGTCTGTATCTGTGGGCTATGCATGTATGTTCTTTAGCTAATCCCTTCACCTTCCTTTCTCCAGCCTTCCTCTAGCCCCCCCTTCCGCCATCTGTCAGTCTGTTCTGTGTATCCATGCCTCTGGTTCTGTTTTGTTTATCAGTTTATTGTGTTCATTAGATTCCACATTTAAATGAGATCATATGGTATTTTTATTTCTCTGACTGGCTATTTCACTTAGCATAATAATCTCCAGGGCCATCCATGCTGCCCCAACTCTTTTAATGAGGCACAGTCCTACCCTAGGATCCAAGAGAATAGTGTCCTACTAAAGTCACCTAATCTTGGTTTTTCATATTATATTAGAAATAATACCACTGATTATTCAAAGTCCCCGGCCTCCAGGGAGCCCTGATACTAAAAGAGACCCTCATTTTATCTTGAGTCAGGAAAGATATATTCAGGAATTATATAAGATACTGTGCCATATTATTCACTGCCTTGAACAGTAAAATATTCCAGAAATATCTGGAATTGAGAGGCCATAATCTGAGTCTTGGACAAAGAGAGTAGGAAGGAAAAAAAGGTAGGAGGAAAGGACTCGGGGAATAGATTAAACTGGAAGGCGACAGTGTCTCCATTAGGAATTAGGTCAAAAAAGAAAGAAAGCTCCAGATATGAGTGGGATTATATTACTGAGCAGGTCATAGGGCTATGCTCACAGAATGGTGTGGATGGACAATCAGATCTGTCCCAGAAACCATTAAACTCATTTTTTAAAATGTCAAATCTCATCAGTGAAATACTTCTGAGCTCACTTTTCCCATAAATACATACATATACTTACAGATAAATATATATACAGGTTACTAGAGTGATATATTATGTGCATTATATATACATCCTGTATAATAAAAGGGTAGTATGCAAATTGACCCTAACAGTGGAACGACCGGGAACAACCAATCGCTATTATGTGCACTGACCACCAGGGGGCAGACGCTCAACACAGGAGCTGCCCCCTGGTGGTCAGTGCGCTCCCACAGGGGGAGCTCCGCTCAACCACAAGCTGGCCTGACGGCTGTGAGTGCAGCAGCGGTGGCGGGA
>NW_005362842.1:1925974-1936529 GCF_000412655.1 Myotis brandtii
GGGAGCGGGCCTAAGCCGGCAGGTGGACATCTCCTGAGGGGTCCCGGACTGCGAGAGGGCACAGGTTGGGCTGAGGGACCCCCCTGAGTGCACAAATTTTCGTGCACCAGGCTTCTAGTATTATACATAAAACATACACCAAAGGGAAATGTTAAAAGGATGAGTCAATAAATAGAAATGTTCTTCCCACATCCTCCAAGGGGTCATTGAGCATGAGTGAGGGTGTAGGTAACCTCTACCGAGTCAAAGGCTTTGTGTCTTCCTGGAAGTGACTTTGTTGCCACCGGTGATGGCACCCATGGGGAGGGAACACAGGGAGGCTTTTCAACTTCTTGTTTTGACTCAACCTTTCACTGAGCTGAATGTTTTTAAAAGGACAATGAACAAAGTAAAATACTCTTTAATCACATTCCAATGGAAAACACAAAGAGCAAATATAGCTCATGTTTCTTTCCTCCTTCAATGTCACAGAGGATTGTGAGCCATCTGTGTCCCTAGGAGACCAGGCAGAAGGGTGGGAGCATCTTGTTGATATGCAGAGAAGTGTCATTTACACATTTAAAGCAGCGGCTCCTGTTGCTCCTATCAAACTCACTCACCTAGGACCCTAAAAACCTGTCATCTCCACAAATAACTAAAGAATCTAATTTGTCACATAGCCACTTAAAATAATAAATTCATGAAGTCTGTTGAGCATATATCTGCAACTTAAGAACCAACCCCTTGATATGCAGAACAGTACCTTTCGTGACTGAGCTCTTTGGTTGGAGGTCAAATAGAGAGAGAAAAAGAGAAAACTTGCCCTGGCCTGTGTTGCTCAGTGGGTTGGGTGTCATCTAGTACACTGAAAGATTGTGGGTTCGATTCCCTGTCAGGGCACATACCCAGGTCTGGGCTTGATCCGCAGTAGGGGGTGAGCAGGAGGAAGCCAATCAATGTTTCTCCCTCTCCCTTCCCCTCTCTCTAAAAATCATTTAAAAATGCTTAAAAATAAAGAAAAAAGAAAAGAGGAAGACTCACTTCAATAAGAAATTGAACAGGACTTCCTTGTTGGGGGAGTTGGTATTTGAATTGTGTGTGTGCTCCCAGCCAGCTTCCAGAATATAAAACATGTTAAATGGAAGCTATCTGAATGTATACATTCATAGATATGTCTAAAGCAAGGCAACATAAGATGGTAAAATAATTCTTAACAATATTCTCAACAAATGTAAATGAACTAAACTCTCTAGTTTAAATATGAAATTGTTGGATTTGACTAGAAAACAGAATCCAAATTATACAGTTTTAAGATATACACCTAAATATAAAGATGCAGAGAAATTAAAAGCCAAATGTGGAGAGAATATATCAGAAAACAATAGAAAAAAGCTGGCAAAACCATATTTGGATCAGACAAAAGAAACAAAGTAAAATGTAATTGAAAAAAAATTTTTTTTTGCTAAAAGAGGATTGACTTTCTTCCCAGCCATAAAAGCTTTGTTTATTCTGGGAGTTGCATGCACGTCATAACATGCCTTCAAAATACATAAAGTCCAATTTTTTAAAAATTGCAGAGAGAATATTTGAGATCTCTCGGTGTCATTCACTCATTAAACAAATGTTTGCTGAGCATCTATTTTACTCCAGGCTTCCTTTTAAGTGCTGATGAAATAACAATGAATATATCAGAATTTCTGCTTTTTATGAAGAGCCCATCCTGGATGAAAAAGATAATGAAAAACATGTATTTAATGTGTCAGCTCTTGATAAATGCTCAGAAGGAAAAAAAATAAATGAGGGTAAGGGGACAGGAAGTGATGAGGCAAGGGGGTGTGGTTTAGATTGTGATGAAGGTAGGGCTTCCTTATAAGACAACCTGAATGAAATGAAGGAGAAAGCCAGGGGCATAAACTGGTGAGAGCATTTCAATTAGCAGAAGCACCAGTACACTGGCCCTGAGGAGGCAGGATTCTTGACTTGATCTAAGAACAGCAAGGAGGCTGCTGTGCAGCGTGCCTGGAGATGATATCAGACACACATCTCTCTGTAACTGACAGACCAAGCAGGCATATAGTAGAGAAATAAAATATTTGCATGACACAATAAGACAGATCCAGTTGAAAAATATAAAATGCTGCATCTAAAGATAAGAGAAAATATACATTCTCCTCTAGAACACATAAAATAGTCATAAAAATTGATCATCAGTCAATAAAACAAGTCTCAAAACCCTAGTCAGTTTCACACAAATTACATCCTCTGACCACAGTGAAATTAAGTTAGAAATGAAAAGCAAAAATATAACTTTATAGAAACCTGTATATTTGGAATGTAAAAGCACTCCTGCAAATTCTATAAATCAATGAAGATATGATCAAGGAAATTGTGTAAATGACTTAGAATTGAATGCCAGTGAAAATAATACAAATAACATTCATGGGCTTTGGCTACACCAGGCCTTGAGGGAACTATATAGCTGTAAAGAATAACCTAATATTTGCCCTAGCCGGTTTGGGTCAGTGGATAGAGTGTCGGCCCACGGACTGAAGGGTCTCGGGTTTGATTCTGATCAAGGGCATGTACCTTGGTTGCAGGCTCAATCCCCAAGGCAACCAATTCATGTGTCTCTCTCACATTGGTGTTTCTCTCTCTGTGTCTTTCCCCTTCCCTTCCATTCTCTCTAAAAAAATCAATGGAAAAATAATCTTGGGTGAGGATTAACAACAAAAAAAGAATAGCCAAATATTTAATGATTTAAGGATTCATCTTAAGAAGGTAAGAAAAGAACAATAGATTAAGCCTAAGGGTAATAAAAGAAAAGAAATAATAAACATTAGAGTGGACATTAATTAAATAAAAAGGAAAGTTACAACAAAGTATGTGAGCAAAGCCAAAGCTCTGAAAACATGTAAAAAAAAAAAAAAAAGCACCAAACTCCACTGTTTTTCTTTCAAGGAAAAAAAAAGTTGGCATAAATACACAATATTAGGAATAAAAGAGGATGCCTAAAAATACAGCTGATGTTAAAATAATAAATATAAGATTGGAAATAATCGAACAGCCTGAATTACCCAGTATTAGAAACTATTTAGAACAACAGCACCTTTTTAACACTTTTCATGAGAATGCAATTTTCTAGAACCACTTTGATAAACATTTTGCCACCACCTATTAAGTTGAAGGTGTGTATAATATAATACCCAGTAATTTCATTCACAGATATAAAGCCTGGACGAGAGGAACTCTCGCACGTGTACCCTTAGGAGTTTACACATGAGCAAGCAGAGCAGCTTTGCCCACAATAGCTAAAAACTGTGGCACCAACACATAAATGTCCATGTCAGGAGAACTAATAAGTAAATCATCATTTATATCCATTCCTATAATCTCATCTTCCAAGACAGTAAAAATGAGTGAACCAACACCAAAATGAATTACCAGTGTGAAAATGGATGACTGTCAGAAGCATGATGTCATTGAGTGAAAAAATGTATGGTAAAGAAGAATATAGATAATATAAGAATATATACAATATTTAGATTGTATTAGGTCAGCGGTTCTCAACCTGTGGGTCGCAACCCCTTTGGGGGTCGAACGACCCTTTCACAGGGGTCACTAAGACCATCGGAAAACACATATATAATTACATATTGTTTTTGTGATTAATCACTATGCTTTAATTATGTTCAATTTGTAGCAATGAAATTGGGGGTCACCACAACATGAGGAACTGTATTAAAGGGTCGCAGCATTAGGAACATTGAGAACCACTGTATTAGGTGTTATAAGTAATCTAGACATGATTTCAAGTATGTATACAAGGGACATGCATAGGTGATATGCAAATACTATACCATCCTATATAAGGGACTTGAACATCCACAGATTTTGTTATATTACAATTAAAGTTTGAATTTTAAAAGTAAAAATAATAAATAGATGAAAGCAAAGTTGGTTCATTGAGAGAATGCAAGCACATTTAACATTCGAAAATATGTTAATGTAATCACCTCATTAATTATTCCAAATAGAGGACTCAAAGCTGAATAGATGCATAAAATCATTTGGTAAAATTAAAAACCCATTGATAATAAATTTTTAAAAAGTCTCATAAATCTAGGAATAAGAAATAATGTTCTTAATTTGATAAGGATCATGTTTAAAAAGCAGACAATAAACATTATAATAAATGATGAAATTTTAAAACATTATCTTTAAAACCAAGAAAAACTGAAGAAAGAATGCCCAACCCTATTTCTACTTGGTACAACAAAACAACTAAAAAATGGGTAAGACTTAGAACGTTATAAAATTCATACTAAAGAAATTTTAAAAAGCCCGAGGTAAATGGAGAGACATACTATGTTAGTAGATGAAAAGACCCAAATCACAAACATAACTAAAAATCAATACATCCAAGTAGAGTAATGAACAAACATTCATAGAGGCATGAACAAACTGTAGTATAACCATAAAGTGGAAAACTGTATAGCAGTGAAAATGAATAGACGCAAGCTCTACATATCAACCTAAATGGATCGAACTACAATGATAGAAGCTGAAGAAAAATTCATGCTGGGGTGGGAAAAAGTGGATTTACAGTTGTGAGACCATGAAGCACAGTTTATTATTATTATTATGTATTAATTTTTATATTATTTATTTGTATTACAACTGTAACCCTACTTTTGCCCACCTCTATGTATAATATCAATAACATAGTTTTTAAAACGGCAAGCAAACACTTTGTAATTCTTAGATGCATGTCAGTGGAAAAAGAGTATGAGTCCCCGTGCCTTCATGGAATGCCAAACCCTAAAGTCAGGGTCTGTGATGCTAGGTTTTGGAGTGTTTGTTATGTTTTACTTGTACTTTTCCACATTTCTTACATATCTCACAGTAAAATTCTTTTGAGAGCTAAGCTACCTCTTCCTGATGGCAAAGCTTAAAGAGGCTCAACACATGTTTATCAGAAAATCACTGTGGATGGTCTGTGTGCCTTTTGACAATTTCCAGAAAATGGTTCTATTTTCCCTTCTCCTTGTTGACTCTTTGGGCCTAACGGGTAGGATACTACGTGCAATGACATACAAAATAAGGAGAAAAGATGTCAGCGTAGCTTTTCAACTTGCCTGCTCTTCCTGTTTCTTCCAGAAGCTGAGTAGATGCCCTGAGGTAGGGAATATGAGTGTGCAAATAAATGCAGAAGGCACTGCCGTATAACCCAGACAGCAGAGGTGAGAGGTCTGGGCTCCCAGTAAAAGTCTGGAACTCACACAGATTTACCCAATGACATAGGACAGTGTGAACAATAACAACAAATGATCGCAGGGAGAATGCAGTGTTTTCCTGGATTATCTTTTGCTATTGAGCTTGAATAGATCAAATCTCTGAGTGTCACTGACCTCATCTAGAACAGGAAAAGTTAGGCCTGCTAAGTTCCTTCCTGCTCTAGCAGTTTATGAGTCAAACACCCAAGGACCTTAGATTCCAGTGGGGAAACCAAGATATGCACACAAATAGAGTAATAGGATGACAAAGCCCAGTGTCCAATGAGAAGTACAGACGCTCGGGAGAGCAGAGGAGGAAGACCCACTTGTTCCTAAGGAAGTTTTCTAAGGAGAAATTATGCTAAATTAAACCTAATTGTTTTTCTGAGTAGAGAGTGATTTTTTTTCTCATTATAGGGGACTTAGAAATCACAGAAGACTGGAGACAGAAAAAAACATTTACTCCATATATCCATCCGTCTGTCCATCCGTCCATCCATCCATCCATCTATCCATCCATCCATCCATCCATCCATCCATCCATCCATCTATCCATTTATCCACCCGCTCATCCATTTATTCATCCAAATATCTGACTACCTATTATGTGCCAAGTATTATTCTAGGCACTGGGGAAATAGCAGAAAAACAAAATATACAAAGTTCTTGTCTTTGTGCATTATTCAGGCTAAGGTAAAGGAAATCAGGCAAGGAAATTCCATACATAAATGAATGAGATAATTTCTGCAGGTGACAAGTGCCAAGAAAATAAAGAGGACTGATGTGATAGTGACATGGTGGTTGAGAGAAGGGCTTAGTATTTTTGAGAGCATGGAAGGCGTGTTTGATGCCGCATCACCTATGAACACACCGCTCAGAGTTGACCATTATTATCTGGAGGGTTTCCTTCTCTGTATTTTCTTATGTAGGCACTTGCTCACCCTCCGTCCTCTCTCCACCTGCCTTATGAAAAGACTCTTTCAGGCCCAGCTTCATTACTCTCTATAACGAGGGCCTCCCCGTGCATTGTCATAACATGTGCAGTGAGAAAACTTGTTTCCCTAATTTTGAAAGAGATCAATAAAAACAAATTAAAATAGAAGATTAGAGGTGTCTTTTTGCAACATTATTTTTCTAAGAACAAAAGATGCAGTAATCTCATTGTTATTTCTCCAGAGGTCTCTCACCATAATATAAAGCCATTTAGTGAAGCTGAACATGGTAATAACTCACTTACTCCAGGGAAGCACGGGGAAGGAGAAAATGCAGGTAGATAAAAGGGTTGTGATGAGCGGGAAAAGCCCACATCTCATAAGATACTGTAAGTTGTATTTGGTTTAGCAGTCTATTTAAGGGTGGAGCTTTTCAGGAAGAAAACAGGAAGAATTAGCAATGTGGAGTATGTGTACCTCCCTAGAAAATGGGGAGTTGAGATGAAGGAAGCTGTGAAGAAGAAGAAAGGGGGTGATAGCGTGAAAGTACCTGGGGCAAGGGCCATGTGCTGTATTTCAGAGTGTTACACTTTTGGAGAATCAAAGAGAGATGCTGTTCTTCAGATTCCAAGCAAGTGGAAGGGACAATTCCATCAAGTAAGAGGACAGGGGACTTCTCCCAGGAGTCCCCAGGGCCAACCAGAGGACTGTGGGAGGGGTGTGTTCATAAGTACACGACTTACTCCCTCTGAAGGCTCTTGTCTCTAAAACCTCTGATTGAGTATGGAAGACCAAGGGGCATTTGGATTAGGAACATATTACCACTGAGTTCAGATCCTAGCTGGGAACCCTCTCTGATAGTGCTTCCTGATTTAAGATCATACGCATACAGTGCTTAGCACAGAACCTGGGACTTACAGAGCAAGAACTCAATAAATGTTAACTCAGAGGAGAATTTCTTAGCCTGAAAAAGGAACTTCAAAGCCCTCCAAAGCCCCTCCTTTCGCACGTGAGCAAGCTGAGTGTAGAGCAGTCATTAAAAGCATGGACTTAATAGTTGAATCTGCATTTAAATGTCAGCTCCCCAGTTTCCTGGATGCATGACCCGGTCACTTGGCTTCTAGACCCTCCTCATCTGTAAAATGGGGGACGTTGACACGTATAATTGTGAGAAGTGAAGGTGAGATAAGCAAAGTGCTTAGCCAAGTGCCGGCACACAGAATTTAAAATTTTATATAAAATTTTATGTAAATGTATATGAAAGTGTTCACAAATTATGGTTGTTGTTATGGTCATTTGAGTGGAAGCAAGTTAATGATCAAATTAGGATATCAATCTATTTAAACAATATCAAAAGACAAAAATAAACAGATGTTGAAGATTTGAAAAATATAACTCAAAAACTCAAGCTTAGTAATACACTGGAAATTAATATTAAACAATTTTAATAGATAGAACTCTACACACAGAGAAAACACTTTTTTAGCACACACAAAAGTCACAAAAATAGAACAGGTGTTAGAACTTAAAAAAAGCCCAATTAATTTATAAAGATTCCATATCACACAGACCATGTTCCCCAACTGTTAGACAATAAAAATAGAGATTAATAACTAAAGGGCAGTGTTAAAAATCTCATGAATTTGGCAATGAAGTAGCATATTACTAAATAACCCTTGAATTAAAAAGGAAATCTTAAAGAGATCATGAAGTGGATGGTAACGAAAGCAGAGCATGTATTATTGTAGAACAGAGGCGAGTTTAATACTTAAAGGAAAATCTGGAGCTTTAAATTCATTTACTAGGAAACCAAAGTAGAAAACAAATGAGCTGGATATACAGATGGCAAGAAGCACATGAAAAGATGTTCAACATCATTAGCCATTAGGGAAATGCAAATTACAGCCAGGAGGCATCACTACACCTACCTGGATGGCTAATATAAAGCATAGTGAACACACCAAATGCTGGTGAGGAAGAGCCTGGATCTCTCAGGCATGACGTGTGGGAAGGTGAAATGGTCCAGTCACTCCAGGAAATAGTTGGTCTATTTATTTTAAAATTAAAAATGAGCTTACATGTGACCCAGCAGTTATACTCTTAGACATTTTCTTCAGAGAAAGGAGAACTTACATTCACACAGGAACTTGTACATCAGTGGTTCCCAACATGGGGCACACGCCCCACAGGGGGGCAGTTTGATTTTTAAGGGGGGCAACTCAAGAATGAGTTATTAACAATGAAGTTTTTGCATTTCTTATGGTTCTAGGAGCCTCATATACAGCATATAAAAAATATATATGCTGACATATTTATGATTTCAGTTCTCGATTATATGTTTTGAAACTTTATTTGCTATTTTTTCATATCACTTCATATTATTGTGGTGGTGTTTGTTTTTTTTTGTTTTTTGTTTGTTTGTTTTTTTTTACAATTTCTTAGTGATTTCTTCCTTAGTACTTAACTATCCTTTCATTCTTTTATTTTTCTCTTTCATGGATGCCATGTTTTTTGAAAACTTGTTTAGACCAAGTTAATGGCCTTTTTAGACTTCCTCCATGTGAATCGGCGTTCACTTTTTGAAAAATAAGAATTATATGTAGGGGAGAGGGGTGTAGATCAGGATTTTAGAGAAGCTTAGGTGGGGCATGGCCAAAAAAAGGTTGGGAACCACTGTTGTACATGAATGTTTATCGCAGGTTTCTTCATAATAACCCTTGTGATGTTGTGATTTATAATAACTGTATATTTGGTCTTTGTCCGCTTCTGTCAGGGAGCTCCTAAAATCCTTGGAATTTCTGAAGTAATGAGAGAGATAAAGGTGTCCTTTGTTATGTGGATGAGGTGCCTTTTAGACTCCACCTAAGAATGAGGGCTTCTTGCCTGGAGGCCAACCATGTGATTAGAGGGTTGGAACTTTCAGTCTCACCCCAGCCTCTGGAGAGAGGAGGGGATGGAGATAGAGTTGGATCACCAATGGACAGTGATGTCATCAATCCTCCATCAAAACCCAGAGGGAGAGGGTAGAGAGCTTCCAGGTGGGTGAACACATGGAGGTTCCGGGAGGGTGGTGCAAGGGGAGAGGGCATGGAAGCTCAGCCCATTCCCATGCCTCACCTGTGCATCAGGTTCACCTGGCTGTCCCTGAGCTATATCCTTTTTAGTATAATTTACTATATTAATAAACTAAGGAATAAAAATCAAATGATCATCTTAATCAGTGAGACAAGGCATTTGATAAAGTGTGTTATCAATTTATGATGATTTGAAAAACTCTTCCAAAAATAGAAGAAACTTTTAAAAATTAAATTTATTGGGGTAACATCCTATATAATAAAGAGATAATATGCTAATTAGACCGAACAGCCAAACAACCTTCCGGATGTCCTTCTGGACGACCTTCCGGACGAAGCCGGGGCTGTGAGGGTCAAGCCCCCTTGCATGAATTTCTTGCATCAGGCCTCTATTTGCTTAATAACATTATATAAGTTTCAGGTATACAATTCCATAATACATCATCTGTTTATTGCATTGTGTGCTCACCACCCAAGGTCTAGTCTACTTCCCTCGCCATATATTTGACCCTCTTTACTCTGTCTCAAATGGCAGTATTTCATCTTATTTTATGGCTGAGTAGTATTCGGTTGCACATATGTACCACATCTTCTTTAATCATTCATAGAAGGACACTGTTATGCCCAGATTTCAAGATCCCCACAGACCAACAGGGAGCCAGCCAGTCTGATGCAAAAGCATAAGAGTCTGTATTCGAGCTAGCTCGGCTCCCCCACCTCGCTGACACAGCAGCAGGAAGCAGAGAGAGAGAAAACTCTGTGTGGAGAGGGGTTTTATAGGGGGTTGGAGTAAGGGGAGGAGAAAGGGCTGTGGCCTTGCCGTTGGGCCAGGCGCAAGTCGGTGTCTTGTTCCTGGGTGTGGCTAGCAGAGGCTTAGACTTCTGGGAAGAAGCTCCTTGCCAAGCACATGGCCAAGGTAAGATGGAGGGCGTAGCCCTTACCCTGGGGCAAGATGGAGGGCCTAGCCCTCGCCCTTTCAGACACCTAGATTGTTTTCCATGTCTTGGCTACCACGAATAATGCTGCAATGAACATAGGGGTACATACATCTTTACAAATAAATGTTTTCAAATTTTGGGGGTAGGTACATAGAAGAGGATGCTGATTTATATGGTATCCTTATTCTTAATTTTTTAAGTATCTTCCATCCTGTTTTCCATAGTGGCTGTACCAGTTTACATTCCTACCTTTTAATTTTGAGATAATTTTTTTTTAATTGCCAAAGATTATAAGCCAAAATCCTACAGCAAACATTATACATTTATAATACCTTAACTAATAAAGAATTTAAAAATAA